>NW_018165091.1:33675-37187 GCF_001263595.1 Phalaenopsis equestris
CAAGCCGAACACGAACACACTTTTTGAGCTCGAAATATAAATGAGCCGAACACGAGCTGTGCTTGGCTCGCTCGTGTTCGGCTCGTTTACACCCCTACTTACCTGAAAAAGTTCACTTACTACGGCTCGTTAAGAAGCTCGTGCTTGGCTCGCTAGTGTTCGGTATCGGAGGTCCACAAATCTCTCGCCTTATTTATCCAACCATCGAGCTTCTAACTCTTTGGAATAAAGCATTTTTGTTTCAATCAAGAATAATCTTTCGATTCATCAAAATTAGCAAATAAAAAGGCCAAACACGCGGCCCGACAGAGAAGGGTTGGGTTTAAGCTTGAATGGAGGGAAAATCATCGAGTCTTTGCTGTCCAAATCTATTAGGAAAAATAAAATGAATAATCAATTGCATGAGAATAATTATTCCTTTCATTATGTTTTATGCTTTTATAATAAATCAAAATTTTATATTCTAAGGAAATTAAATTTTAATTTTTTCATGCAAGTCCATAAACATGAAAACATTTAACATACAAAATTTAAAATTTCATCAAATGAAATTTCAACTAATTAAAGAAATGTGTAGATAAGATCACCAAATACCCGACCTTGTTTAACTGATCGTCAAGCATTCAACTCTTTAAAATAAATATATCACTAATTGAATCTCTTGATATTATAAAGAGTTTTTTTTTTCTATTTTTATTTAAAAAGTTTTTATTATAGTCATTCTTAGATGAGTTGAATTAAGGGTTGTTGGAGATTTCTTTTCACCAAAGCCTTAAAAATGGAATGTTGAAGTCTTGCATAGAAGGTTTTTAGCAGCCATTAAACCATGAAAGATCTTATTACAGTAAGGAAATCACTACCACTACCATTAAGAAGGGTAAATCCCATATGTTAGTTCTGCAAGAATGTTCGTATGATGCTCATAGCTATATGTCAAACTCATTAAGGGGGTTTGGTAGCCCATATTAAGAGCTTTGTTTCTAGTCATAAACTCTTGAGTTCAACATACATCACTTGTATGTGAGTTATGAAAAAAAAGTAAACTAGCCACCATAATTGATTGATGTTTTGATTATATCAAAGAAAATTGAAGAAAAGATGAATAAATTAAATCAATAAAATCATATTTGTCTTTGTTAATAAATCTTGCTCAATTAGACTTAGGGCCAAGTTCAATGATCAACTTGCCCGGTTGATGATAATAGCTGAAGAAGAAATGAAAGAATTACTTTTTCAGAATTAATAACTTAAAAATTCATTGAAATGTTGATGTTGATTTTGACAATCATCTTTGCTAAAGTTAAGATAAAAAAAATTAAGCCATTTTAAACTAGGAAATTCAAAAATTTTGAAGTCCAATCAATTCATTGCTAGATATGATTTTAAGTATCATCCACTTATCAAAAGTGGAGGACTGTCAACTAATGTAATTGTTGCTCCATTCATTTATGCTTTTTTTAATCCTATACCTAAAGAGGGTTCAAAAGCTTGGTTCACTTCATGTAGTTATTAATCTAACAAAGATATGTGCTTATTCTTTATGAAAAAAAAAATATCAAAGTTTCTTTCAATTGGTTTTAATTTAATTATTTTGGAATGATAATGTTATTATGGCAACTTAAAATATGCATAATGTTTGGTTTAAAAAGTAAATTTCTAAAATGAACAAAATCAAAGTTTCTTTCAATTTGTTTTAATTTAATTATTTTTGAAGGATAATGTTACTAATAATAACTCCTTTTGAAAAGGATTACAATTATGGCAACTTAAAATATGCATAATGTTTGGTTTAAAAAGTAAATTTCTAAAATGAACTTATTTAGATGTTTCTCAAAATTTCTATTTTTTCTGCTTATATTTATCCTTTGGCTCAATCAGTACTTTTACATCTTATGCCTCTGTTTAGGTTGAGAGATCCCCCCTCTACTTCCTAGCCATTTTTCTATATACTATTAAATGGTGAGTGCATCAAATAAAATTAATAAATTGTTCCAAAAATAGTATTCACACTTTTCTAAATTGAAGATTTTGTGCTCTAGTGTTGTGTGAGGTCTGTAATATTGTTAATGAAGAAGAACACTATTGCAATGAAGTTTACTTTTAATGTGGTCCTTATTTCCATTATGTAAGAGCTAGTAGATATCATAAATTTTTATTGTAGTAATCTTCACTCAAATTATGTCAAATTCAATCGTGAGTGTCAGTATTTAATCATTTATATGTACCAGAAGAAATACCTTCAAACATAATTTTCTTCCATCAAAGGGTTTAAGGATTGCTATATTATGTTCCTGACAAGATATCAGCCTTCCAAAGTAAAAGACTTAATTAGAAGGATAAATTTCATTTTGTGTAGTGTTTGAGGAGTTGTTGGATTAGATGAAGTTGGTATCATTGTTAGATGAGAATCTTTATTTTCTCTACTTCAAGGAGATATGGTACTTTTAGTTAAGATTACTGCAAAATTCTAAAAGCAGAGAATATGCTTGAATATCCATTCCTTTGTAGATTCCTTCTTTAATTTTTTTTATATTAAACTTTATTTATTAAAAGGTTTGATGGATAAGTAGAGGGAGAGTAAGGAGGTTCTACATTTGATTTAAAATATGATAAGGTTTCAAGGGAAGTCGTTTGGAGAGTTCTAGTGAAGAAAGGTGTTGATATAACTTATATTCAAGTCATTAAAGATATGCATAATAGAGTTGTTACTTGTGTTCAATTAGAAGGATTGACAAAGTATTTTCCTATTTCAGTTGGATTATGTCAGGGATCGTCTTTAAACCCATATATTTTGCTTTAGTTACGAATGTTCTTACTGGAGATTTATAGTAGGATGTACCTTGGTGCATGTTTTTCGTTGATGATATCATTCTTGTGGATAAGATTATATAAAGCATTCAGAAAAAACTTGAATTATAAATATCAACTTTAGAGTCTAAAGACTCGTGTTTGAGTAGATCTAAAACTGAAATGAAATTTTACTAGTAGTAGATCTAGTAGCGATGTTGTAACAATAGGTAATCAAGTCATTATAAGAAGTGAACATTTTAGATATCTCGGGTTTATTGTTCAAAGTGATGGTGATATAGATGGGGATGCTATTAGTACAATTCAAGTTTGATGGTTGAAATGGAGAAATGCATCGGGCCTAAAGTATCACTTAGACTTAAAGAATAATTGACGCAGGGCTTCCTGCACTGACGCAACTTCCCGCGACGGGATTCCCCACTACTAAACCCGACCGGTCATAAAATTCAAGTTGGTTGTCTGAATTGGAGGAATGCATTAGGCCTATTGTGTGATATTTGAATTGGAGGAATGCATTAGGCCTATTGTGTGATACAAAAGTATCTCTTAGATTTAAAGGAAAACTTTATAAGATGGTGGTGAGACTTGCAATGCCTTATGAACTAGAATGCCTTGTGGACTAGAATATTGGCCTTTAAAAGAGAAGCATAAAATAAAGGTAAGTGTTATTGAGATCAGAATGCTTAGGTGGATGAGTGGCTAGA
>NW_018165091.1:37259-39139 GCF_001263595.1 Phalaenopsis equestris
TAAAGAGTGTGTTCTTAGACGGTTTGGTCACATCAAAACGATAACCATATGACGATCCAATTAAGAGGGTAGATGTTCTAGATTCGACTTATGTTAAGAAAGGTAGGGGTAGACCTAAAAAGACTGGATTATTGTATATAATTGATCTTATCATATTAGAATTAAATGAAAATATGACACTCAATAGAACACAATAGAGAAAAAAGATTCATGTAGCTGGCCACTTAGTGAGATAAAGGCTTGTTGTTGTTGAGGTTTTACTTTGTTTTAAAAATTTTGTTTTTAACTGATTCTAATGCTTATTTGGTGTCCAACAAACTTGATTTTCAGAGGTTTTTGAAAGAGGTGGTTATAAAGAGAATAAAGAAAGAAAGAAAGTTGCATGTTAAGAATACTTCCAAATAATCACAACTTATTTGGTAAGAACTTGTTGGTTAGATATTGAAATTTTTTTTACAACTAATAGGGGTGAAGTAGCACTGGAGGATTATTGCTAGCTCTTGAAGCAAGTACACCTTATTCTTCTATTCAAATATAATCTCCATCTATTCATTCTTCATGCTATAACCTAAACATCTAGCTATTATTTTCTCATTAGTGAACTCATGATCATCTTTGCTAACATTGCATCAAACTCCACTTTTACAATGACCATTGAAGTTGTTGAACCCATATCAATACATCATTCTACTACGATGAGCATTTAACTGAATGTGAGTTCAAGAGAAAAGAAAGAAAAACTTTAGCTTTCAAAAAGGTAATGGAAAAGAATTCATCAAGCCTTGTAGAACGAGAGCCAAAGTTCATAATGGCATTTTTAGAAAAAATTATATTAATGAAGTGAGGATCATAAGTTGACATTTATTGATTATTCTATTGATCTTAAGTTGCAAGAAGATGATATATAATCAATAGGATTTGATCTTGATCTCACCATATTCTATTTTGTGTCACATACAAAAGTTGATGGAAAACTTTGCATTGAGTTGATGCTATCGTAACATATTAGCTAACCATTAAAGATAACAACTATAAAACGTTAACATGAACGTGCGAAGATCAAGAATAATAAGATTTTTTAATAAATTTTAACATATCTTCGAATAGTGAGAAAGATAATACGGAATCAAACCTAAAAATATTGAAAATTTATAGTACAAGTTATTTGAAAACTATGTCATCATGCTAATGGTAATTACACCGACCGAAGAGAGGAGGTAGGAGAGTGAAGCCCCAATGAGTCAATTAATTGCACTTCAAGATCAGTTGAAATTTTAAAGGAGAAGGGATATTAATATACATTTGTACATTAGGAATGTGCCTACACAAATCTCGAGGAGAAATAATTAGAAAAAATAACGAACATGGATTATTCAGGCAAATGATCAGTTGGTCTCATAGGCCAACTTAATGATGAGAATGAACGATATGAGATTATTGTATGGCCGAATCAATACCTATTACCCAACAACTATCACATGAAATTTAGTAGTTTCCTTAGATGAAGTACTTCAACAATAGACACATAGATCGAAGGTAGGCTGCTTGTCTGATTGCAATGATTTAGCCTCTGCCTAATGAAATAATGCTACCCTAGAACGATGTGTCTTCACATTCAATCTCCACAAAATGGGTTATCAAAAATCAATGGTGAATGCTGAATAATGTTGGTTCAGCCAAGCGTATCTCAACAGACTGGATGAACTCCAAGCAATTAAATTGGACATTTACAAATGCAAAGGAGTGTTCAAGGAAGTTATAGAAGCATAGTGAAACTAGCATCAGTTGCAGTGTTGGAATAAATGCCATTTAATTAAAAATGTGTAAATGTAATGACTCAATAACTATATTAACTTTCCTCTCTTTAATATGGGACGAAC
>NW_018165091.1:39239-43081 GCF_001263595.1 Phalaenopsis equestris
ATGTTAAGAAAGGCAGGGGTAGACCTAAAAAGACTGGATTATTATATATAATTGATCTTATCGTATTAGAATTAAATGAAAATATGACACTCAATAGAACACAATAGAGAAAAAAGATTCATGTAGCTGGCCACTTCGTGAGATAAAGGCTTGTTGTTGTTGAGGTTTTACTTTGTTTTAAAAATTTTGTTTTTAACTGATTCTAATGCTTATTTGGTGTCCAACAAACTTGATTTTCAGAGGTTTTTGAAAGAGGTGGTTATAAAGAGAATAAAGAAAGAAAGAAAGTTGCATGTTAAGAATACTTCCAAAAAATCACAACTTATTTGGTAAGAACTTGTTGGTTAGATATTGAAATTTTTTTTACAACTAATAGGGGTGAAGTAGCACTGGAGGATTATTGCTAGCTCTTGAAGCAAGTACACCTTATTCTTCTATTCAAATATAATCTCCATCTATTCATTCTTCATGCTATAACCTAAACATCTAGCTATTATTTTCTCATTAGTGAACTCATGATCATCTTTGCTAACATTGCATCAAACTCCACTTTTACAATGACCATTGAAGTTGTTGAACCCATATCAATACATCATTCTACTACGATGAGCATTTAACTGAATGTGAGTTCAAGAGAAAAGAAAGAAAAACTTTAGCTTTCAAAAAGGTAATGGAAAAGAATTCATCAAGCCTTGTAGAACGAGAGCCAAAGTTCATAATGGCATTTTTAGAAAAAATTATATTAATGAAGTGAGGATCATAAGTTGACATTTATTGATTATTCTATTGATCTTAAGTTGCAAGAAGATGATATATAATCAATAGGATTTGATCTTGATCTCACCATATTCTATTTTGTGTCACATACAAAAGTTGATGGAAAACTTTGCATTGAGTTGATGCTATCGTAACATATTAGCTAACCATTAAAGATAACAACTATAAAACGTTAACATGAACGTGCGAAGATCAAGAATAATATGATTTTTTACTAAATTTTAACATATCTTCGAATAGTGAGAAAGATAATACGGAATCAAACCTAAAAATATTGAAAATTTATAGTACAAGTTATTTGAAAACTATGTCATCATGCTAATGGTAATTACACCGACCGAAGAGAGGAGGTAGGAGAGTGAAGCCCCAATGACTCAATTAATTGCACTTCAAGATCAGTTGAAATTTTAAAGGAGAAGGGATATTAATATACATTTGTACATTAGGAATGTGCCTACACAAATCTCGAGGAGAAATAATTAGAAAAAATAACGAACATGGATTATTCAGGCAAATGATCAGTTGGTCTCATAGGCCAACTTAATGATGAGAATGAACGATATGAGATTATTGTATGGCCGAATCAATACCTATTACCCAACAACTATCACATGAAATTTAGCAGTTTCCCTAGATGAAGTACTTCAACAATAGACACATAGATCGAAGGTAGGCTGCTTGTCTGATTGCAATGATTTAGCCTCTGCCTAATGAAATAATGCTACCCTAGAACGATGTGTCTTCACATTCAATCTCCACAAAATGGGTTATCAAAAATCAATGGTGAATGCTGAATAATGTTGGTTCAGCCAAGCGTATCTCAACAGACTGGATGAACTCCAAGCAATTAAATTGGACATTTACAAATGCAAAGGAGTGTTCAAGGAAGTTATAGAAGCATAGCGACACTAGCATCAGTTGCAGTGTTGGAATAAATGACATTTAATTAAAAATGTGTAAATGTAATGACTTAATAAATATATTAACTTTCCTCTCTTTAATATGGGACGAACATGTAACTCACAAATCCTACCAATGTACTATAATAGGACGATCAATTTCAAGAAACGGGACTTGGATCAAAATTCTCACTAAAGAATATGAAGAGCGCTTTAGGGTGAAGGAACACATCAAGGAGAAACTCCCAACCTGGATTCTGTTTGAGAATTTGCACACCAACAAATCCAGGCATTCCATGAATGGATGGCCAAATTAATTATGGAGTTGGTCTGAGTGGTGCTCGAAGGAGGGCACAACCTATCCCACAACCTGATCTACCAACACCCGAGCCTCAAACCCAACAAGCAGACCAAGTCGTCGAGAGAGTGGAACAGTTTAAATGTTAGGGCAACTCCAGATCCGTGCAAAGGGGAGAATCACTACCAGGTGTAATGAAAGTCTATCGCTGGATGGAGATTGTGTTTGTTCGACAAATTATTTAATCTAAAATGCCAAAAGTTGAAATTTCTTACTTTGGAACCATATAAAGGTCGAAGTGACCCTATTTACCATATTGCATCTTTTGAGTAGTCAATCAACCTTCTTAAGATCATCGATGCATTAAAATGTTAGTTGTTCTACACCATGCTAAGAGACTGCTCTCTCAGGTGGTTTAACAAACTTCCTGTAGGAATTGTTAATTCCTTCAGAGAATTCAAGAAATTTTTCTTGGTTTAGTTTGCTAGCACTCAAAAGCCATGAAAGGATTCATATTTTTTGTGGTACATAAAACAGGGACCAAATTAAAGCCTGCGGTCATTTGTCATGAGGTTCCAGTAGGAGATTCTCGAGGTCCAAGACAAGGAACTAGCAGCTGCCAAAGCACCACTGGCACAAGGACTGAATAGTACATAGATTCTTTTTTCTTGGGTTTAAGAAAGCTCAAAATGATGGTTAAACTCTTGGAGTTAGCTAATGACCATATTGCCACTGAAGAGTTTATGAATCATCTGATCTCTAAAGGCGAGAAGTCAAGTCCACAGCAGGGCAAAAACAACTCGAAGGATGATGTATGGGGCGAGAAAAATGAATCCCTCATCTAAAACATGAGGGAGGCTGCTCTGCCCAAAGAGACAAAGAAGATGAACACGAAGTACACAGACAAAGTCGATCGAATGACCAGTCTACAAGAGACCAAAAAACATCTAGATTTACACCATTTCAAGTTTCTATGGTGGAACTCATAAACGTGATAGAGGATACTAAGTATTTCTCAATGGAGACTCCACTAAAAACTGGAGCTTTGCTCTGGAACCCTAACAAATACTGCAAGTATCATCGAGACCATGGGCATGAAACTAATGAGTGCAGACATCTTTGCAGCCGAGAAGCTTCCACATCCTAACCTTTGATTAAAAAAATGCAAAGTATAAACTGTCTAAAACAAAAAAAAATGAAAATCAATTGTATTTGGCTTTAATCTTATTAAAATGAAAACAAAAGTGCTTCACATTCCATTATATAAAATTAAGAATGTGTCCGTTCGTGAAGGAAAATCACTGAGATTTGCTTTTGGGTCCCCGACGGGATGACATTCCACTTGACAAAATTTACTTCCAAGACTTGATGAGAGTCTAACAACCACTGAATCTCAAAATCTCTAAAGGAAACTTAAATGCTTGATATTTTGAATTTTGGATTGATCTTGAATGAAATTGAACTCAACTAAACATTAAAATCCCAAACAACAACTCTCTTACAATCTAATAAAACCTAATCAAAATCTAAATCATTGAAATTAACACTTGGTTTGAAACTTAAAGTAAAAGCATAAATTCAAAACTTTCAAAATTTTCACTTTCAATCAAAGCCTGGTAGAGGCGATGATCTATACGGGAAGCTGAAGGAATTTGTAACCTTCGAGGCTCACACTCAGTGGAAGAGCAAAGCTCTAACAATGAGTGAGATGAGTGGCCTAGCCAGAGCCATTGCCATTGAAATAGCAGAGATCATACTGTCGACACTATTTTTTTAGGGGGGGTCCTGTAGAAGCTGTCGGTCATTGGAATGAGAATCTCATGGCCCGCTTCAGAGGGACATTTAATATATATTAATATATATATATA
>NW_018165091.1:43254-47084 GCF_001263595.1 Phalaenopsis equestris
ACATATATATATAGTTTAGAAAAATATGAAATTAAACTGATCCCATATTTTTCATAGTTAAGATAAAAGAGCATTACACCTCAAGTTCTGTATCTATTTTGAAAGATAAACACATGACTTGATCGTGAGGCTCAGTCAAATAAACTAAGAAATGTATGACATCCGTTTGTTCTGCGAAATCATTTTATTATAAACCGACAAGTTCTCTATTTAATATGAAAAATTAAATAGGGTTTATATTAAGCTGGGTTCGTTAAAGATTCCTATGAAGGCAAGCCCTTATAATTAATTACATTTTAGATAACCAAAGTCACCGAAGAAAACTCTCGATAAAAATTAGGGGATATTGTCTTCATGAATTTCAAAGGATAGGACTTGTCAAAGGAATCAGACAAGGAAGTGTGAAATGGGAATGACTCAAATTTGGAACATTTATTTTTTGAATTTGTAAGAAGAAGAACCAGGGGATGTCACGGATCTTGAGGAGAACCTCGATGGCTTCCTAAACTATCATATGGGTTGGTTTCAATTTAGAGGAGAAATATTTAAGTGTTTCATCCTGCCAATTTTATTAATTAGGGCTTACATCCATGTAAAACAACACACAAATAGCCTGGAAGATGTGAGGATTTAGGTAGTAACGAACAACAACCTCAGAATTCTAAAACATGTTAGATCTTAAATTGTATAACAAGGTTATACAAAGGCCTAAAGAAAAGTTGAGGTTTTATGTCGCACTAGGCAGATAACCTTGAAGTTCTATGGCTTGTTGTTTAATTCTAAGGAATGATTTAATTGGTGTAGACATGTTTTGTTGTTGCAGATGACCGTGCTACCCACAATGATATCTCCAAACTCATCGTCGTAACAAGTTTAAGTTTTCTAGTGTGTCGAGTCATGATGTCAAATCAACTGTTTCCTAAGGTCATTTAAATATTATAGAGAGGAGGGGTAAAGTTGATTAGAGAAATACTCGTTAGGATCCCATGGTTCCCTTGTTCCGGTATTACTATTTTCTTATGAATTTACTTAACTTAAACGAGTTATTAAACCCATTTAAATTGGGGAGATCTCGTTAGCAACCGTGGGTTACCTCCTCCGACGGACTCCCGTAAATTCAAATAAGCGTTTTAAGTTTAGTGAAATTTCAAAGGATTTATGGTTACCTTTGAAACAATTTTGCTTTTTTTTTGAAAATGTTGATTAAATTTTTTTTAAAAAAAGTTATTTTGACTTTGCAAGAAAGTAAAGTACACACCCAAGCAGTTATGATATTTCCAGAAAATAAAATGATAGAAATTAAATAACACTAAAAAAGAGTACCTGTTATCTTCTCGACATTCCAATTGAAATGTTAGTCTTTTACCACATTTGTGTATTTTGCACGGGACAAAGTAAGATATAAAAGTTTTGAGTAGTTGAAGGTGTAACTAACAAACCCCAAGTATTACTTATCAAATCCCGAAAGATCTTAATGGATGATTTTAGAATAAAAAATAGTAAGTTCAATTTGTCCTTAAAAATATTCAAGAGATTATAAAGTGTTCGAGGAATGAACCGAGACTGCTTTAAAGATCCCTTGAAATATTTGAGTTCATTTTAAACTTATATTGCTCTATTAATCATCCTATGTCAAATTAAAATTACCCCATTACTCGGTAAACTTTGACATTTTAATCATCCCGAGGACAGGGTACCCAATTAATCAGTTGATATTCCACTTAAAAGTTATTTAAGTGAATGCCCTAAGGTAAGTTTCAGTCATTAAAGACCTTTGTACCCAACACTAAAGTTGGGCTTGTAGTGCTAATCATTAATCTTATTATCCTTTAAATCCCATCAAATGAATTTAATATCAAGCCTAGCTCACTACCAAGCCCTTTAATCTAATGGGAGAAGAATTATCAAAGATTTAGAAGTTTAATTTAGGTGATGTGGTTCTGATTAAAAAAGTCAGATCATCATTAATTGGGGACTTAATCATAAGTGATACATCATCTCCCTAATTTAAGCCCATCACTTGGAAACCATTTGATTTTGATTAACTTCCAAATCTAATAATTTAGAAAATTTATAATTTTATTCTTGTCATGGAAATGTGGCAAGTTGGTTTCTACTTTTTACCCATTATGTTTCAATCATCCAAACATGTCTGTTAGAGTCAAAATTACCCCTTTCCCTTTAGTTAATCCTAAATTTGTATTAAGGAACCAAAAGCCTAAAATGACCACTTTACCCTTGGGGCTCTTCACCTCATAACTTATGAAGCATGATTCAAGTGACTTAAGGGATTTTAGAGTACCCTATCCATAGAGTAAGTAATTAAAACATCACATGAGAAAAATGTGGTTTGATTTGTTTTTTTTTTAATTTATATTTAATTTAAATAATAATTTTAACATATAAAATAGGATTTTCAAAATTAATTTATTTAAGCAATCAAAATAAAGTTTTTGCTTTATGAGAAAAGTATTAGAGGTTCCCTTAGGTCAAAGAAAACACTTAAGCAATATGGTATGATTTTCTAAATTAAGTTTTAATTTAATTTTGTAATTATTTAGTGGTTTTTACTAATTTAATTAAATGGAAAAATATGTTTGAATTACTAAAAAAATTATTTTTTACATATTTATTAAACCACCCAGAGTCCAGAGAACTCAGAGAAACAAACTATATATTTTTATGATTTTTAATTTATTCATTATAATTACTTTAATGAAAAATAAGGGATATACATTTTTAAGCCTTTGGAAATTTATTTTTAACTTCAAAAAATAAGGAAAAATATTTTAATGAGTGCTAAGTGTTTTATTAATTTAATAAAAAATTAAGCACATTTTAAAATATTTTTGTATTTTTGAGATTTATAATTATACTTAATTATTTTAAATTCAAAATAATGCTAAAAAATCAAGTACTTTATCGAAAATTAATTTTATTTTTCCTAATTGATCCTGATCACAAGGAACTCGGAAAACAACTTTTAACAATTTTACTAGGTGTATTTAATTTAATATAATTTTTTCTATACAAAAATACAATGTTTCTTAAAAGATTAACTTTAGTGCTTAAACTTAATCAATTAATTCTCAAATCTTCACAGTGGGTTAACATGATTTTTGCACATAATGTGGAATTGCTTTCTTGATTTTTTATTAATATTTAATTTAACAAAATTAATACAAGATACATACATTTAATTAATTATAGAAATTCACAAAATGATTCAAACCCTCATAACATTTTTCCTAAGCTTCCCTGACCACAGAAAACCTAATAAAATTTATCCTATAATTTTCCAAGTGGTATTTCAATTTATAAAATTAATTTAAACCAAAATAGTCATCTTAGTTTGAAAATTAGGGTTATAAACATAGAGATTTCCTCTGATCTTGAAAAAATTAGAGGACATGGCCTCTGTCATGAGAATCAAACCCTCAAAATTTCAAGTCATGGTGAGCAATGCTTGGTAATAATGAATTGAAATACCACATAAAGGATTTTATTAATTAAAAATCAAAGATTTGTCAAGTAATTTTTCTTTTTGGTCCATATTATTCTACTTTGTTCACTGAGTAAGAGGGTATTTTTAATTTATTTTTATGATTTTTCTACACAAAAAATATGAATTTTTGAAGTTTTGGCATTTAAATAAATCCATAAAATCCATATTTTTCTACTTAAACACGCGACACTACCTCAACCTCAGCAGCCCCGAAGTCTCCATGCGGGGCTCCGCTATTTGACGCTACCTGCCACGTAGCCGCCTCGTCAGCCTGCCTTTTCGCTCCACCCACTAGTCCAACGGGATCTCAACCGTCCATGATATA
>NW_018165091.1:47153-47618 GCF_001263595.1 Phalaenopsis equestris
GTTCATATGATTGAGTGCAAATAAATAGGGAAATATTCATTGAAGGGTGTAGAGTTAGAGGAATTTAAAGTGACAGGTTAAAGCCCCCAACTTGGTTTATTGTTTTAGGTTCTGATACGAGATGTAGCCCACAGGTTGAGGGAATCGAGGGAACTCTAGAGTGAGAGCTAATATTTTCTCTGCCTAGTCGGTCTTCAGAACTATTCAAACTTTAAATTAGCTAATGTTCTTTATAGCATCTCTAGTAAGGGTAAAGAATATTATTGCTTCTATTTGGCACAACACAATATGCATACTTCCACAACAAAATTCTTTAGTTTAAATAATTGTCTTTTTAAAAATAGAAAGATTTCGAAAAAGTGCATATTGCATATTTTCCCTATGGGTTCGACATTCTGGTCTTAATAAAAAATTCCTATATTACTTTATAAACGATACATATACTTTTGTAGTATCCCAATATAT
>NW_018165092.1:0-1662 GCF_001263595.1 Phalaenopsis equestris
AAATGAATTTTAGTATTGTTTTCAGGTATAGTTACATTTTTCCTTGGTTATTTTCAATCAGACAAGTTTTTTTATGTCAGCATTTCTGCAATTTGTACCTACTAATTTATAATTTTATACGCATGGCCTATTAGAACATAAACTGATACCTTGGTGTCATTGATTTAAGTATCTATGATACAAAAGGATGAGGATATGTGTAATATATAACTTCAAAACTTAAGGCTCAATAGTTAAAAATGAGAAGTGCTTTAAAGTGTTAGAGAAGTGCTAATAAGTGTGTTATGCAATAAGAAGATTTAAAGATGAGCTTGAGGTAAATTTTATAAATTTATAATTTGACAATTTATGTTATATGGATTTGGGGAATGAAAAAATTCTGATATCTTAATTTAGCATGATAAAAATGAGAATATTGATATATGTGTGATAATTAAACATAATAAATTAATGGATGTTATATGCTAGTGGAACGTTTAGGGTAATATATTTGAAAATAAGATGAGTGAATCTAGAACTCTAAGTTATGACTAAATACACATCAATTATCATATCAATATAAACGAGAGAATAACAAAAAATTAATAAGGCTCAATCAACAATTTATTAAACACAAGATAATAATGTCAATGGCAATGTCCCTAATAAATAAGTATATGTCTTTAAATGAATGTCATACTGATGGCATTTTAATAACGCAGAACAACATAATGGGAGCGTTTACATGCATAACTCAATTCTTTTGTATTTGTATGCCAAAATTTTGTTTTTACCTTTATACGATTCAAATCTTTCATATTACATTAAAATATTACTATTTTAACTTTAAAAAAAATGAAATGCATCTTTTCATGCATATAAATAAGGTGGCATATATGTAAAAATTAAAGTTCACGTATTATACATGCAATTCATAGGAATTGAGTGGTATGCATGTAAAATGTCCTTTATATAAAGATTATGCATGTTTGCATTATCGACATTTAACTTAACAATAACAAAGGCTATATGCACGTAAAAATAGAATATGTTACCAAATGGTTCATTTTATAAATTTTTAAGTTATGACTAAATACACATCAATTATGATATCAATATAAACGAGAGAATAACAAAAAATTAATAAGGCTCAATCAACAATTTATTAAACACAAGATAATAATGTCAATGGCAATGTCCCTAATAAATAAGTATATGTCTATAACCTAATAAATAAGAGGAAGATTATGTATTTACATATCTAAAACTTCAATTTTTACATAACATGGCACCCGGTTAATGCATGAAAAAGTTTATTTCACTTTTTTGAAGTTAAAATAGTGTTATCTTTTATGCGATAGGAAAGACTTGGGTGGTATAAATGTAAAAACTTAAGTTTAGGTGTTAGATATGTAAATACATAGGTATTGGATGGTATGTATGTAAATGCCCCTAAATAAAAATCATCAACATCGAGGCATAGTTCTCAATGGCAACAGCATCAGACGAGGGCTTAACTTGAAAATCCAATATGTAGAAATAAGGAAATAAATTCCAAGGGGATCAAATTCTAATCATAAATTCATTCTCAAATTCATGATTTTAACACCAAATAAAAAGCTTTAAAGGCTAATTTCAGCAGCCTCAGATATCTGGAAACAGTTGCTTAATTGATTCAATACC
>NW_018165092.1:9621-12602 GCF_001263595.1 Phalaenopsis equestris
GCGTCAATCTAGCCTGAAACCTTGATTTTCACCATGAGCACCCGAAGAAGGATTTTCTAAATTTATAAGCTATGGAAGACTCCTTATGAATGAAATATAGCCACACAACTACAAAATGAAGTATTCCAGTTGACGAATCATTGGGGAAATCAGTGTCAACAGTCATCCTAAGCCGCAACGCAGGTAGAGTGTCCCAAACTCTAATTTTCTTGTAGCACGTGTAGGATGACTTCATGGCTTCCTTAGGCCATCCAGACAGATGTATGGTGACTTCTAAAAATCCATTTAGGCACCAAGCACGTCTCACATCCTAAATAACCCCTTTGATGGCAAGGTCTCCCGGGTAAGGCTAAATCGTCGCCGGCCTTAGCTCCTTGCCATGAACAAGTGCTAGAGAGTCCCGGATGGGTGACTTAGATTTGAGTTCAATTTAAATTGAACCCAAAGGTTAACGCCAAGCCCAATTTAGTTTGGACTTAGACTTATGTTCAATTTGGATTTGAACCTAAGGGTTAGAATTTGAGTTCAATTTATACTTAGGTTCAATTTAGGTTGACCTAAGGGTGAAGGTTAAGTCCTTTGTTTTGGGTTTAGACTTAGGTTCAATTTAGGTTGAACCTAAGGGTTAAGGTTAACTTAGGTTCCATTTGGGTTGAACATAAGGTTTAGGTTGACTTAGGTTCAATTTGGATTGAACCAAGGTTTAGGGTTAAGTCTAAGTTGAGTTAAACTTAGGGATTATGGTTTAATTTTTGTCAAAGATGAGTTATACCTAAAATTAGGGTTAGGATTAGGTCTAAAATGGGTTATATATAAATATTGGGGTTAAGCCTAATTTGTTAAGGCTTAAGGGTTAAGTTTAGGTTAAGCATAATTTGATTAAGGATTAAGGGTTAAGTTTAGGTTTAAAATGGATTAGACCTAAAATGTAGGATTAATCCTAATTTGGTTAAGGCTTAAATGTTAAGTTTAGGTCTAAGGTGGATTAGACCTGAAAAATAGGATTATGCCTAATTTGGTTAAGGCTTAAGGGTTAGGTTTAGGTTAAGTCTAATTTGATTAATGTTTAAAGGTTAATTTTAGGTTAAGGCATAATTTGATTAAGGCTTAAGGGTTGTGCTAAATTTTAAGATGGGTTGGACGTAAAATTAGGGCTAGGAATAATTTAATTATGGCTTAAGGGTTAAACTTAAGTTAAGCCTAATTTGATTAAGGTTTAAGGCTTAAGTTTGGTCTAAGATGAATTAGACCTAAAATTTAGGATTAAGCATAATTTGGTTAAGGCTTAAAGGTTAAGTTTAGGTCTAAGATGGATTAGACCTAAAAATTAGGATTAAACCTAACTTGGTTTAGGCTTAAAGGTTTAGTTTAGGTTAAGCCTAATTTGATTAAGCCTTAAAGGTTAAGTTAGGTTAAGCCTAATTTATTTATTGCATAAGGGTTAAGCTTAAGTCTAAGATGGTTTAGACCTAAAAATTAGGGTTAAGCCTAATTTGGTTAAGGCTTAAGGGTTAAGTTTTGATCTAAGATGGATTAGACCTAAACATTAGGATAAAGCGTAATTTGGTTAAGGCTTAAAGCTTAAGTTTAGGTCTAAGATGGATTAGACCTAAAAATTAGGGTTAAGTTATCCCTATGAACACTTTCAATCTTTATACCAAATGATTTAAAGTAATAGGCCAAGTTTGGGAAATTTTGTGCTAAGGTGTAAAATTTAAATTTTACCCTTAAATGTCTAAGTTTTCAATCTATATAGTTGCAATGGTTAGAAATTTTATTTTAGGCATTAATTTGATTACCTAAAATTTCTTGACCATTTTTCATTTAAATTTCCAATTTTCTAATTTTGTTTATAATTACTTCTCAAAATAATTATAAGGTTGATAGAAAATTAATGTTTTTTAATTTAGGGATATTTTCAAACACTAAAAAATTCAGAGAATATTTCGAAGGATGCAAGAAACAATCCTTGCAAATTTCATGATTTTTGGATTTGTATTTAAATTTTAATAATTAAAATACTCTCTGGAGTATTTAATTAATTAAAAATTAAATATAATTCATTTTTTCTCATTTTCATTTTTCGTAATTTTCCCATCTGTCTCCTGAGTCCATAGGTAATTTCGGTTAATTATTATGATTTGTCTAGGCTAAAAGATCATTTTAAAAAGTTAATTAGGGGTTTTTTGGAATTAATTAATTCAAAAATCCCTAATTATCTATTTATTCGACGCGGCACTCCGTCATCCTTGGTAGCTTTGAAGGCATACATGGCATTTTTTTATTGCTATTTTGATTTTCATAATTTTTTATTACCGTTGTTCAGCGGGGTTAAAATATTTCTAAGAGTATGATATACAAATTCAAATCAAAGCACACCGCCAATTAACTTAAAAAATAACAGTTCTAACTGTGCAATCATAAATAAACACAATTAAAAAAATCAATCAAAGAAAGCAAATCAAAATAGTGAAACCCATAAGGATTGACGTATTTGGGTACCATTATACATCTTAGAAGAACAAAAATAGGGTAGCCAGGCATCTGCCTCATAAAGAGCCCGACCTATGTCTATAATAAACTAATCGGTTCACTGGGCTTAAGAAGGTATTAAGTTCTGGTTCATGTTTAAGTTTATTTATAGTTCAAATTTGCTTTAAAGTTCATCTTTTGGTTTTAGTTGAACGAGCTTCAACCTTAGGTTTGAGTTGAGTTTCATCTGTTAGTATTGAGCTACGGTTCATCCTTGATCTAGGGCCGATGGCCTAACACAATCATTTAAATTGTACGATCTGTGCAGTGAGTCAATAAACTAAGTATTATGTTTAAGTATTGAATAGATTTGACTTTATCATTAAGTTATACAAAAAACAGGGTGGTATTAGTTTAAGTTTTAGTGTTTAGAGGTAACATAAAAAATTTTAGAATTTTATTGTTAATTTTGATTACATTTAATAAATTAGTTTTTAAATACGTATATA
>NW_018165092.1:12663-38516 GCF_001263595.1 Phalaenopsis equestris
TATATATATATATATATATATATATATATGTATATATCTGTGTGTGTGTGTGTGTGTGTTAATATGAAAAACTTACAAAAAATACACAAATCACTTAAAGAGATAATTTTTGGCCTAATAAAATGCACATTAAAATTTTAATTTTTTGTAATTTATGATTTTTATTGATTTTTTATTATTAAAAGTTAATTTATTTAATATTTCTCAAATTTAAGGAATATTTTGATCCTTTAAATCCTTATAAAACTTTATTCGAATGTTAGAAATGATTTCATTGATGTTTTATGTGAATATTTTTAATGAACTTCTATTAATTTTTAATAATTTATTTATTTATTTTTTATTGTATTATTTGATCCATAAAATTAATTAAATCTAATTAATCTCCAAACTTTAATAGAAGGCTTGGGATTCAAATTAGGTTTCTCTTCTAATCAACTCGAAAGCTTGAGCTCAAGTGGTATTTATATGAGTGCTATGTCAGTTGGCCCCCCTTAGCTTCCTGCTCCAACCATTGGTGCCAGCTGAAAGTAGGCTTAATTCCCCAATGATGAGGAGCCAAGTGTCAAGGTGGGTAGGAGGGTATGTAGAGTTATTTTTTTTAGTTTAACCGTGGCCTGGTGCTCATTTTAACCAACTAGGAGTCCACCTAATTCTTGAATCAATTGAGGTTGGGTTGATTTTGAAGTGAGGTCAATTGAGAGTAGATTCGAGGTTACTTGGCTACGAGATTTAAGTAATAATTAAGTGGCATTGCGGGTTGCATAGCCATCGATTCAAGGAAAGATGGCTAAACTTTAAACGCTATTTGATATAGCTCTTTTAACATAGGGTTTAAACAAACAGTGATGATTGTTATGGGCTATTTAGCAAAAGATTTAAGCGAGGTTTAACGGCTGGATGTGGGCAGCAAGTTTATGATGCTCAAATACTGTTAGGTGGCTGATCATATGTAAAATTTAAGCAAGATTTTGAAAATTTATTGGCATAGGATTGATGTAGCATCTAAGTTGGATTTGAGTACGGTTTAATGAATAGTTTGGGTAATGTATTTGTGCAAGTTTTGGATTGATCAATGATTATTTTATGTGTGTTTGAAGGTTGTTTTAGAATTCATTTTGTCATGTTTGATGTAGGCTGAGATTGTACTTGGTAAAGTTTAATAAGTTTTTTTTATCTAAAATTTGAAATAGATAAAAGGTTGATTTGTGAAAAGTTTAGTAAGGTTTTGAAATATTTGTTTGAAATTGATTTAAAAATTATTTAAATAGTGAAGTTTATGTAGAACTTAAAGTGTCTTTAGAAATTATTTGAAGACCTTTTATATAATAAATATTTAAAAAATTTTATACAGAATAAATATGATTTCAAGTTTTCAGTCATATGTAAAAAACTCTTTAATCTACGATTTTCTAATTCTTTTAAAATTTAATTATTTAAATAGTGAAGTTTAATGATTATTTTTGGTAATGTATTTTTGTAATTTTTGAATTGATAATTCATTTTGAATTGTTTTATGTGTGCTTGAAGGTTGTTTGAGAATTCATTTTGCCATGTGTTATGTAGGTTGAAATTGTACTTGGTGAAGTTTAGTAAGTGTTTTTTCTCTGAAAATTGAAATAGGCTAAAGGTTAATTTGTGAAAAGCTTAGTAAGATTTTGAAATATTTGTATAAAATTGATTTAAAAATTATTAAGTGCTTAAGTTTATGTAGAACTTAAAGTGTCTTTAGAAATTATTTAAAGACCTTTTATATAATTAATATTTAAAAAAAATTATACAGAATAAATATGATTTCAAGTTTTCAGCCATACGTAAAAAACTCTTTAATTTATGATTTTCTATTTCTTTTAAAATTTAATTTTTGAAAAAAAGGAATGTTTATCTAGAAATCCCATGCCCGCCAATGCCCGCCCATTGCACAATCGCCCCAACGGTCGTATTTTATTTTGTTAAAAAGGAGACGAAGGTTTCAGTCTCTGGCTAACTTCAACTTCTTCCCGCTTCCTTCCTCTTCTCGGCTTCGTCAAGAAAGAAAGGGCGAGCGACGGACTGCTGGAGCCATGGGTCGTGCGAAGCTTCCGATCAAGTATCGAGAGCAAGTTCGCGCGCGCCGCTCAACTTACATGACGAGATGGAAAGGCTTGAAGAAGAAGACCGAAGAAATCTCCCTCCTCTGCGGCGTTCCTGCTCTCGTCGCTGCACGTTCGCCGGAATTCAACACCGTAGAATTCTGGCCGGAGAAGGGCACGCCGGAATTCCACCGGATCAGGGAGCGATACCTCTGCCTTCACAAGAAGAGGAATAACAGCGATGACAAGGGCGATGAAGGAAGCGGCAACAGCGCAGAGCAAATCCCGTGCCTTCCGATGTCTTCTTCTTGCGTTTCCACGACGCTGTTCCATGAGGAGATGGTGGCCATGGAAATCAAACTGAAAGAGATCAGAGAGAGGCTGCAGTTCTTCCAAGCCCATTCTCATACTGAGAATTTGGCAGGTCATTTTCCGGGCGAAGAAGAGCAGCATCTTGCGCCGTACCCCGTTTCCACTCCTCTACAGCAAGATCATCTTTCCTATGATCAGCTTCCTCCAGATTTTGCCACTTTCAATATATTTTTGCAGCAAGATGAGAATTTGGCACGTCATTTTCCTTTTCCGGGCGAGAAAGAGCAGCATCTTGCGCCGTATGCCGTTTCCACTCCTCTGCAGCAATATCATCTTTCCTATGATCAGCTTACTCCAGATTTTGCTGCTTCCAATATGCTTTTGCATCAGAATGATCTTCCTATGATCAATCTGGAAGAAATTTCTCCACTGTCACCACCTCTTCCTCCTTATGACCAGCATACTCTTTCTTTTGCTGATTTTAGTACCGAGGATCCATCAGTTGGTATGCTGCCTTCAGACTCCCCTATGTGGAGCAACTTAGATGATTGGACTTGGTTTGATAGTATTTTTCTAGATTTAGAATATGTTATATAGATATAGCTTATGTAGTAGTTTATCCAGTAACATCATGTTTTTTCTTGTATACAACAGCTCCATAGTATGAAATAAATGTTCTAAGTTTTTTAGGACAAATAAGTAATAAGATTTTGTTGTTTTGGTTCAATATTGATTTTACTGTGAGTGAATTTTGGATTATAAATATAGCTTCAATAAATTTTCTAACTTTAGAAGAAACCTTGCAGATTGAAATACATCCTATGAATCATGAATAAAACCATATATATCAATCAGATGAATGACATTATGATATTAAATACTTCCATCACTTTTAAGACTATAGCTCAACATCTGTGTTTTTCCCTAACACGGACTTGGAATTCGGTAAGATTCCATCATCTCGACCCTCAAATCATGAATTCTATAATTTTTGAATTTTTACAACGCTAAAATAATGGCCAGACGAGACAACAATATCCATTTTTTATGTGAAATCTAATTTTGCAACTAGAAATCATAGACTAACTCACCATCATCCGTAAGACTAACACAAGCCAACTTTTTTTTTTAACAAGAACAAATGCACGTGAATCCTCCTGCAACAAATTATGGCGTATGTTTGCCTTCTAGTTGAGTGGCTGCGACAGTACCCCCTCCGTTTGTGCAATGAACGTCATTAGCCTAGGCAACCATTGATCGGTAGCTAATCCCGTAGACATAAATAATACTACAAAGCCAAATTACAAAAATGGTTCGTCTTCCTGTTATTAGTAATTAAAAACTAGAGAAGAGAAAATTAACGAAATTTTGGTGAGAGATAAAGATAAAAAGTTTCATAGTTAGCTTCAACACTCAACCGCTTTAAAGAATAGTCGTGAAAAAAAGAACAAATGAAAAACATAATGGAGAAGTAGAGGAAAATATTCTTCAGCATTCTATTTCAGACGTATGGACTTTGATTTCACCTACTTTTATTAACACCTTTGATTTTGGTCAACTTTAACTATTCTAAGTATATAACATTTAAATTGTACACTTAGTATGGTAATTGGAGAGGTTCTAAATACATGAGATCTTATGATAAACCTACATGATTCATAATTCTAAGTAAGCCTAGGGTTTGATTTGGTGGAGTGGACATAAGAAATATATGCTAACGAGTTGATGTATGGAACTTAAATAAAAGCATATCATAAAAAAGTTTATATATCTCATATTGGTTAACGAAGAGAATCTAAAATCAACAGTGAGGGAAACTAACATAAAAAATGACACATTCATCACAGCCTTTTCATCAAACTCAAAAATCAGCCCTGGTGCTAGCACAATATTACGGCTTCAAAATAATAAAGGGGCATTCACATGCATACCACCCAATTCCTACATATTTATATATATCTAACACCAAAACTTTATATTTTACAATTATTGTTTTATACCACCCAAAATTTTCACATTGCATTAAAAATAACACTATTTTAACTATAAAATGTGAAATATACTGTTTTATGCAGATGCGAGGTGGCAAGCAAGTAAAAATTCAGTTTTATATGTTAGATATGTAAATACATGGAAATTGAGTAGTATTTTGGCGTGTGCATGAGCTGAACCAGCTTGTTAACGAGCTCAAGAGACAAGCTTATCGAGCAACGAGAGCTCCAGCTCAAACTTGAGCTCATCCCGGCTCGGCTCGTTGGCACACAAGAAGGCTCGATTAACTTAATGCTAGTTATTTTGATGCATTTTCAGGTGAGTCGCCGCTGCATCCTCCTCTTCCTCCTCCGACCACCAATAACTTCTCCAGTGAGCTCCCATATAAAATTGAAGTTTTAGTTCAAGCTCGCGAGCTGGCTGCTACCACTACAAGCCGAGCTTGAGCTCACATTTTGACAGACGAGACGAGCTCGAGCTCGGGTTGACTCATTTACACCCCCTAACAGTATGAATGTAAAACTTCCAATAATAAAATCAGGAATTATTTCTTTAAAGCCTTCAATGATTAATAGATGACTGACCATGTCACAAGATGTTAGAATTTCGATTAAACGGATCGTGAGTCCTGACTTATCATTCCTTTTATCAAATGGGAAATAGAAGAAGAAGAAGATAGAGTAGCCTTCTGGCGCATGAACGTCTGTTCATTGAAGATTGAAACATTTAAATGAAAAAAAATGAAAAGAATATACATTAAAATAACAGTATTTCACTGATAAAACAGAGAAAGAAACAATTTTCAAGCAATTTGAGTCTCCTTGCAACTTCAAGAAAGAGGATAGGAAGAAGTAGATGAACAGGAAAAATATTGGAAATAATTTTCAGCACATCGTTCCCTTTTACTCTATTATTGCATGCGGTATAACCTCCAAGCTGCAATCGAAAAATGGCAATCATGCTGCTATGTAATGGCAACCTATTTAGCCTTAGTTATAACAAACCTTTCATACTTTCTTCTCATTCAGCCATTCTCTTTGACAACTTTCAAAACTGTGTACTCTAGCCAAAATAAGCATATCTTTTTCAAGTTGTACTCACATTTTAGAGCATAATAAATTCAAGTTTATCTGATGTTTCTTAATTCGTGCAACAATCTCAAACTTTAAATACAAGTATTTACACATTTGTCAAAAAACACGTGAACAAAATTATTTTTAATAATTTGATGGATCATGCATGCCTTTTTGAAAGTATCATAAAACCTCCGATGCAAAACAGTGAATTGTTTGTCATATAAAGAAAATTTTATTCACATGAGTGTGTTATCATTTAAGAAATGCACCGGTTTGATTTTAAGAAAAGCTCTTTAGTTTGTTACAGGTGAAGCTGTAGAGTCCAAAAGTAAGGTATATAAATATAAGGCTAGGAAATGTCATTTACGAAAATATTATTGTCAAGTAAAAATTGATCATTACTACCATAAACTGGAGCATGGGTTCAAGCTATTTTGAGGAACAATGTATGCAAAATCCATAGGCGCAATGGCTAGGCCCTTGTATTCAAGCAGCTCATTCGCCACATGTGGGTTTGATTTCAGAAGATTCCCAATCATTTCCTCATGTAGCTGATGATATGTTTGGCCGTCCCCCCCCCCCCCCCCCCCGCCCACCAATAACTTCTTGAGTGAGCTCTCATAAAAAATTGAATTTTTAGTTCAAGCTTGCGAGCTGGCTGCTACCACTACAAGCTGTGCTCGAGCTCACATTTTGATAGACAAGACGAGCTCGAGTTATGGATGGCTTGAGCTCGGCTAGACTCATTTACACCCCCTAAAAGTATGAATGTAAAACTTTCCAATAACAAAATCAGGAATATTTCTTTAAGGCCTTCAATGATTAATAGATGATTGACCATGTCACAAGATACTAGAATTTCGATTAGTTCCAGCACAAAAAAAAAAAAAAAAAAAATCACATACCTTGCCCTCATCTGCATCAGAATGGCGTTGAGGAAACACTACTCTAATATCATTATACAAATAGAAGTGACGCTCTCCCTCAACAGCTCCATTATTTCTCTTTGGCACCGAAAAGGGATCCGATTGACATCTTTGCACTGCTTTGCAACATTTCCTTGAAAAGGGGCATAGAAAACGAACATGTAGGGCATAACGCAGAGCACCAGAAGTAGGGCAATTATCATTTAGTTTTGTAGAGCTATGAATAGATTTCTGATAAGTTATATCCCCCTCTCCGTTCATAAAATAATTGGTGTTCATATTAGCTATAAAACCATTAGGCTGTTCAGGGCTTTCCGAAGGTGAAAAGAACAGGGAATTAAGGTCTGGTATAGTTGGAGATCTACTAGCTTTTTCAGAATGATGATCAGTAGTAACATGCACACAGCCTGCAAAATCAGTAGATGTGTGTTCAAAGCACCTAAAGTGAAATTTATTAGTATCATGCGGCTAGCAATTTCATATTGTACCTTCAGTTTTGTTGGAGAGCACTGAGTTTTGACTTCTCATTCCTTTTATCAAATGGGAAACAGAAGAAGAAGAAGATAGAGTAGCCTTCTGGCGCATGAACGTCTGTTCATTGAAGATTGAAACATTTAAATGAAAAAAAATGAAAAGAATATACATTAAAATAACAGTATTTCACTGATAAAACAGAGAAAGAAACAATTTTCAAGCAATTTGAGTCTCCTTGCAACTTCAAGAAAGAGGATAGGAAGAAGTAGATGAACAGGAAAAATATTGGAAATAATTTTCAGCACATCGTTCCCTTTTACTCTGTTACTGCATGCAGTATAACCTCCAAGCTGCAATAGAAAAATGGCAATCATGCTGCTATGTAATGGCAACCTATTTAGCTTTAGTTATAACAAACCTTCATACTTTCTTCTCATTCAGCCATTCTCTTTGACAACTTTCAAAACTGTGTACTCTAGCCAAAATAAGCATATCTTTTTCAAGTTGTACTCACATTTTAGAGCATAATAAATTCAAGTTTATCTGATGTTTCTTAATTCGTGCAACAATCTCAAACTTTAAATACAAGTATTTACACATTTGTCAAAAAACACGTGAACAAAATTATTTTTAATAATTTGATGGATCATGCATGCCTTTTTGAAAGTATCATAAAACCTCCGATGCAAAACAGTGAATTGTTTGTCATATAAAGAAAATTTTATCCACATGAGAGTGTCATCATTTAAGAAAAGCACCGGTTTGATTTTAAGAAAAGCTCTTTAGTTTGTTTCAAGTGAAGCTGTAGAGTCCAAAAGTAAGGTATATAAATAAATGGCTAGCAAATGGCATTTACGAAAATATTATTGTCAAGTAAAAATTGATCATTACTGGCATAAACTAGAGCACGAGTTCAAGCTATTTTGAAGAACAATGTATGCAGAATCCATAGGCGCAATGGCTAGGCCCTTGTATTCAAGCAGCTCATTGGCCACATGTGGGTTTGACTTCAGAAGATTCCCAATCATTTCCTCAAGTAGCTGATGAAATGTTTGAGGATGGAATAAGTAGTGACCGAAGCCCTACATAAAAAAACTCCTCATTCTTAAAAATTTTCACATCTGTAGAAAATATTAAAAAATGTATAATGAAATACAACCACTTTTTTTATGAGCTTAGATGTATCACTGACGAAGATTATACAAGGCAATTAATCAAAAGAGTTATGTGCATAATCCTTCAAGTACACCAAGTCTGCATTGTGATGATTTTAAAGATCAGTAAAGAAAAAAAAAAGAAATTGATGCTTGTAATTTCACTTTAGGCTTAATCGGTTGCTACAAATTAAAAAATATGCTTAGAAACAAATAAAATTTATCTTAAATCCATCATTTGGTTGAATGGAGTTAGAGATCAATCTTGTATTTTGCACTCTAGAAAGCTTCACTCAACCCCCAAAAAATAGAATTACATTACGTTAATTGAAGAGATATAATACAAGAGATAGAATAAAGCACTGGGTGATGAATTTTCATTGACATAATATCTTCATAAATTTTATAGTAATACAATACTAAAATAAGGCAGCAGAAGAAAGCCAAAAAAGTTTATTGTATAAAGAAAAAGCACTAGCTTTTAAATGTAAAGTGATATTGATACAATATTTAATGATAAAATAACAGAACAAAGTTATAAAAGCAAGTTATACAAATACTAATAATTATAAATGGGAACGAAGAAATAAAGCACCTCAATATGAACGAAGGAATGAGCTGAGGGTTCACCAGTCAATCTGGTTTGGCTCAATGCCTGTCATTTGCCCTGAATTAGAATTGAAGCAGAAGAATAATAACAACAATGGGAAAACAATTCAGATGAAAGTTAAATGTTGCTTTAAATAGTTGTTTCTCTTCCACCTAATTAACCAACATCCATTTCTATCTATTTGGTTGAAAACGTGTAAAATTAACAAAAAAATGTACACGAATTTTAGTATAAAATGCAAAATTTGGGCTGCTCTGTAATTAGTTTAGAGAAAAGGCTCAATTAAATTTGCTTTGTAGATTAGGGTTGTAGATATAATTGTTATATGCTAATAGCTTCCTTTTGGCTTTATAATTGGATTGAGCTCATCTTGTTCTCTAAGCATATCAGCCATATTACAACATGATACGCAAGCTCGTTCATTAAACAAGTCGGATATGATTAGAACCCACGTGTTCAGGTTGGTAACACAAAACATCATACAATGAAAAGCAATTTTTTTGCAAAAATACAATAAAATAAAACATATTGAAAGAATGATGTGTAACCTCCCTATGTAAGACACTATTAGAAGTTTGTCATCACTTGTTTTTCCTACCATGCTTACTGAATATAACTGTTAACCATCCTTCACTGACAAAGACAACAACATACCATAAAATAACAGAACCAAGTTAAAGCATATCGCATTAGAATTCAAAGTATGCTTCACTATAATATCAACTTGTTTGAATCAATTTATTTGGAATATTTCTTTTTAGGAACTGATGAAATACCTATTGCAATTTAGAGAATTATGAGGGATACTAAAACGTTTTGTTTGATCAAGAAATCCATTCAATAAAATTTCAAAGATTAAGGGAATGTCCAATGATCGAAGATGGAGCATTTGATATCAATAATTAGGACAAGAAAAGTTCTACATGAAGCAAATTATGGAGGAATCAAATTAATAATTCATACAATGAAACTACAAAATAAAGTAATTGTATATGAACTTTGAATATTTATGTCCAACTAGAAGTATCAATTTTATTTCGTACTATAAAGATTAAATATAGAGTTAATTTTTTTTTGTTAAGACAATTAATGAAAATAATTAAAGTAGAGAGAATTCTCATATATTGTTTACAGGTATATAATTGAGTACAATATAAATTGAATTAATATCCATTAAGAAAACGGTGTTAAGGGTATGTTGATTTCATTGAAGCCATAACATGGATCATTAATTAGTGTTGGACATACTTGTGCAAAGACAAAAGATAATTACTAGAAAAACAAGTTATCAAAAACAAAAAATGGAGATCGTAGATATATTTCTAGGAAATACATTCTAATGAGATCCAGTAATGCATTCTTGAGTTTTCTAGGGCATTAAACTCTTTTAATTTTGAAATAGTCCTCATAAAATAAACGTTCTTAAAGAGAAGCGCATTATAATGTCAATAAATTTATGATAACAAGAAAACCAAACTATTTGATGCAAAGATGAATAGTATCTTTAATCTATTAATGTCGTCATCTTTCTCTCGATATTGATATTAGCATGGTTTAAATACCATACAAGTATTCTAAAGTAAATTCACTACAAATAAGTAACAATATTTACATCTATTATTTAACTTTTATAAGCATTTCAAATCAGACAACTAATATCTACTGCTTCCCCAACCCATTGCTCCACATTCCTTGCCATGCCACCACCTTACGCAGCCGTAAACAATCAACCCCATAAAAGGTGTCTGTGTGTGTCGTTTTAGTTGTTTTTTTTTTTTCAATTTTTGTGTTGCTTGTAACTGCTTGTTGGCTTTTTGAGTAATAATAGTGCTTTGGTTATTGTCGTTTGTTTTAATTTTGGTATCAACAATCATTCGACAAATTATTTAGCAATAAAATGTATCAAAATTGAAAGATGATTAATGTAAGATTGCTTTCAATTACAGGAGCATTAGTTGTCACTTACATTTAGCCGAAGTTTCAGAAAATTAATATAATCGATGACATTATCAAGTATAGATGCCTGATTACCCTAAAAATAAGCAAAAACAAACAAAAAAAAATAGAATGCATAAACACCATAGTGAATATAGAAAGGGAAAAATGTCAACATTGAGATAAAACTTTTGAAAAACAGGGCTTCCAAGTCATTTAAATTGCATAAATTTTAGTTGTTTGCATGACACAAATAATCATATGAAACAATTTCTAGACATTTGTTCCTCGAGTTTATAACAAACTTCTATTGAGTATAGTCTAATAAGAGTTTTTTTTTAATTTTTTAACTGAGAAAATTTGGGGCTGGATAACAGACCTCAATTTGAGTAGGATTATTTATATCGCTATGAATTTATTTTGAGATGGATAAAATAAATGAATTGTTGAAAATATAATAGTAATTTTAATAAAAGGCATTCTAGCTATTTGACTTTGATCGGCTTATAAATTTTTTTTAATATTTAGCAAAGAAATTAATTGTGAACCACAAAACATTCAACATTTATTTATATATATTAGTTGGAGCTACAGGACATAGTAAACATATTGTTTCAGAATATGGTAGTGCATTTTTCAATACTTTAATTGCTTCGACAACTTTAGTTCTATATATCTGCCATAAGCAAACTTTTAACAAATATACAATGCAACTTAGGAGAGAAATAAAACGAAGGTTAGGTTATACTGCTCCAATAAATAGCTACGGTACAAGGCTATATGTGTTATTGTTGCGGAGAAAAAGAACGATTTTGTATGAGAGAATGATAAAATTGTAACAAACTCCCAAAGAACACCAAAAATTTTCTTACCCGACTACAAAGTACTTTTGGAGGTCTAGCCAAATTTGTTGCCATGCTTGCTTCATATTGTTGTGTGACATTAGAGCAGTATTTTGATTTAGGCTTGATCAGGACACCAAAGGGGAGCCAATTCTCAAAAATGAAATGGAACAAGCATATTCCACAAATAATGAAAATGAAATATACTTATGAAATAAATGGGAATCAACTTACGATCAAAGTTACTTGTGCACATATCAAAAACAATAATTAGAAAATAGAGTTGTAAATATGAACATACTTATGCAGGTTCTTCAGATTCAACCTTATTTGCAAAATTGGTTTGTTCTCCTTGAGTATTTGATAATGAATATCAAATCTATATCTTAGAAAAGCTTCAAACGCTTAGACTTCCGACATTACATCTGACATTATTGTAGAACATAGGTACCGCAAATTACCCCGGAAGGCAAGAAAAACTCCAAACTTCCAAATCTTATGAATTTTAGGTGGTGGATTCGAGGAATACGATTGACAAGTCTTGAATTGTATCGAAGTCTATACCTGCTCAATGAGAGCTATTCTTTTAATACGCATGTGTCTTCTCCACTGTCATCTTCTCATATTCTTATTATGTTGCGTTTGAATCTCTTGAAATTCAAGTTTTATTATGATACTGTCCTCCAGGTCATCTCAATTTTTATTATGTTGCAAGGTTATAGTCTCATCTTTTTATTAATAAAAATTCAAAGTTTTATCAGTACGAAACCTGCTAATTGGCGAAGCGTACTCAACATGTATATCCTCTGTTTCAGCACAAATTCTCGCATCCTTTTATTTATCATCCAAAATGACATTTAGAGAAAATCAAAAGTGTAAATCATTTGAAGTGAAAACCATTTAAAGTGAAAACCATCAATGGAGCCAAATAGTTTGTCTTCTTTGATGGTCATCCTAGAACTAATTGGATATTCCTCAAGGATGAGAAATTTGAAACTACACCAATCTGTTGGTCCTTTTATGACATAATTTACACTTAGTCTCAATGCAAGATTTAAATCCTCAAAATTGATAATGCAAACGAATACTTTAAGCAGATCTTTGGATCCTATCTTGCAAAGAATAGTATCATCCATGTGAGTTCCTGTGTTGAAACTCCACAATAAAATAAGATAGATGAGAGGAAAAATATATATCTCCTCCAGTTATCTAGGTCTATAATACTTTCTCACAATGTCCTAAAACTTTTCTGGGGAGATGCCAACTAAACCGCCTACCTTATTAAAAGAATGCCAAGCATGGTCCTTGGTTTCAAAACCTCTCTCCATGTTTTGATGAAAACATACACTCTCTTTTGTTCACATTTACCAACTAAACTGCCCAAAGCTTGATCCAAAATCCATCAAATTTCTCTTTCCTGGACATGATTCTAACAAAAAGAAGTGTGCATTATTCTTCCATTACTAAAAAAGCTACAACTCAAGGAATGTTACATTTTTTGAAAAATAATCCTACTACCCCAAATCTGAAATTCAGGGGGAGAGTCTGGGTGAACATCAAATTTGGGATACTACTCTGGATACCTACACCGAATTAGAGTCACCACAACCTATTCTACTTTCCTCTAATCATCTTGTCTCCTAAGTTCCATCACTTTATAATATCTAATATGAGATTGATAATAAGAAAATGAATAAGGAACTTCGTGTGTACACTAGGTGAAATAAATTCACTGAGCCCGATAGAAACCACATGACTGTTCACAACCAAACTATAATCCACACATCTCCGAAGTTCCAACAGAAGTGGAATTTAGTAAAGAGGATGGAAAGTTGCACAAATTATCCTATTTAGGAATATATTGCCTACGAGAAGTTTTCATCACCTTCTAAATTTTTTGTATATAATCTTCATATTGTGCAAATATCCAAGTCTATATATGAAGCATTTCAAAGTCCAGAATAGAAAAATGTAATTGAAGAGAAGATTCTAGCATTTGACCTAAATGACACATGGGCCTTTACAAAACTTCTTCTAGTTTTAAAAGTCGTTGGGAGTAAATGAGTGTTTAATATTAAGTACAAAGCAGATCGGAGCATTGAGAGATTTAATGCTAGGTTGGTGGCTAAGAGTTTCACTCAATCTTATGGGGTAGACTATTAAGAGATCTCTGCACCCATGGCCAAGATGAAAAATGTAAGAGTTCTTTCCTTGGCAGTGAACAAAGTGTGGGAACTACATCAACTCGATTTCAAGAATGCCTTTTTTGAATGAAGACCTTGAAGAGGAAGTTTGTATGGATATCCAACTCGGGTTATTGAATGAGTGCTGGACAATCCTATGTATGGGGGCAATCCCATCATATGGAGGAGCAAAAGGGCAAGCAATTGTTTCTAGGATTAGTGCAAAGTCTGAGTGCTGGACACAAGCTTTGGGAATTTATGAAGGAATGTGGATCTGAAGGTTATTAAATGAGCTGAGATGCTCCATGACAAATCCTATAATGATCTTTTGTGACAGCCAAGCCATCAGTAGTATTGCAAAGAACAATGTGCATCATGACATGACCAAATGCATTGAGATTGTTGGACATTATCTCTGGAAAGGTTAATAATGGTAATATTCAAATCTAAATTCCAACTCATCTTCAAATCGTTGATGTCTTAACTATATCCATGACCCAACTTGGGTAGTGTGAAATTCTACCCCCGTTATGTGGCCGAGACAACCAGCCATATGCGCCTCATATGTTCAAATTGTGAAAGTTATTGGATGGATTTTCCTATTTCAGCTTTATTCTTTTATATTGTGTTGTATGTTTTTCTATTATTGTTTGTTTTGTATTTAGTAATTTGTAATAATCTTAATTATGTTTGCCCTAACTGTTACTCATAAAATATGGGATAACGTTGTAATTTGAATATGAGGGAATAAGAGATTATTGTCTCTCAACCTTCAAATACTCATTCTTCTCTTTGCCTACCCCGTCACAACTCTTGAGGCCTTTTCTATGAAAAGTGATGGTATTTCAAATTCAAGGTTTATGAACCCTTCAAATGCACATAATTCTGGAGTTCATGATGAAGATGTAGATGCTAAATTAATGGCAAGGTTGGATGAGCTTGGGAAAGAAGAGGAAGAAGTTGCGAGTGATATAGATGATGATGAGGATGATCAAAAAGCTAGTTCTTCAGATGTTGATGAAAATGGAAATTATCTGAGGGTTGACAAAGATAAGGATGATGAAGATGACGAAGATGTTGATGAGGCAAGTTATTCGAAGGCTGTTGAAGATAAATATGATGAGGAAGAGAATAATGAAGATGATGATAAGAATGACAATGTTAAAAATAATTCTCAAAGTAATGTTGTCGTGAGTGTTTAAACTGGTTTCAGATTTGTTGAGGTTGTTGTCAGTATAAAAATTTAATCAAATTAGTTTATCTAATTATACGATGAAAATGAAAATATAAATTTTTAATTGTATATTTAGGCTTCATTATTTATTTTTGAAATTTTCGAACACTTTACAGGTTCTAGCACCGAGGGTAATAAGTCCAAGAACATCTATTCCAACTTCTATGCAACACAATGCATTAGGCTTGCTACACAACCCTTCTTATCAATCTTCTATAAGAAACAATTTTATTAGAAGATTTACATTCATACCACACACTTCTTATGTATTTACAACGCGCAAGTCAAAATCGCAGCAACAAAAAACAAGTATTCATGTAACTTCAAAAAATAAATTAGCATATCCAATACAAAAAAAGGTTTTTTAGGATATTATTTCAATACATTCTCTGTTAAAGGTCGAAAGGTTATTCGTTCCCATGTTATTATTTAAAGAATTTACATGTACCAAAAACTTTATCCTAGATACAAAATGGGGCACACAAAGGAATCAAAATGTATTTAACTAGGGTCATATTTGAATTTAGAATTTAGATTTTTTTTTATTGTCCTTGTTACTATATATAAATGGATTGATGGTTTTAATTCTAATTTGAGTATTGATAAACAAAATTTTTTTGAGTGGCTAATTTAGTTTCATTTAGATCCAAATTATATAAAAAATAAAGACATTAGAAAAATTACTGAAGCTATATTTATGATCAAAAAATCACTCAAAAGTAAAGTCAATTTTGAGCCAAAGCAACAAAATTTTATTACTTATCTTGTCCTAAAAAGTTTAGAACATTCATTTCATACAATAGAGTTGTATACAAGAAAAAAATGATGTCATTGGATAAGCTACCACTCAAGCTATATCTATAAAGCAGATTATAAAGCTAGAAAAGCACTATCAGCCCAATTCCAATCATCTAATTTGCTCCAAAATGGGGTGTCCAAAGGCAGCATACCACCTGATGGATCATCGGTGTTAAGATCAACAAGATGATGGAGAGATTCATCAAATGGAGTAGGTTGTTCAAGATATTGAAAATGTTGAACAAATGGAAGAGGTTGGTCAAAATGTTGTAGAATATCATGTTGCAAAGGCATATTGAAACCAGCATTATAAGGAAGGATGCATTCAACAGATATATAATATTGGTCAGTTGAAGGAATAGATTGAGCAAATAAAGAAAGTTGTACAAGTGGGTGGTAAATGTCTTGCTGGAAACACATTGAAACCAGCAAAAAGAGGAATAGGTTGGTCATGAGAAGGAAGAGGTGGTGCGGGTGGAGAAGTTTGTTCTAGATTGATCATAAGAAGATCATCCGGCTCCAAAAATATATTGAAATTAGCGAAATCATGAGGAAGTTGATCATAAGAAACAAGATCCTACTGCAAAGGAGTGGAAACGACGAACTGCGCAAGAAGCGGCTCCTCTTCGTCCGGAAGCTGACGTGCCAAATTCTCAGTATGATAATCGTTTTGGAGGAAGTGCAGCCTCTCTCTGATCTCTTTCAGTTTGATTTTCATGTTGATGTGTTAATTTTTCGGCTTTAATTTACATCAAATCTACCAATAGAACATTAAAATCCCTTATGATCTAGGACTTCTAACTATCGTCTAATAGAACAAGTGGCTTAAAAGACAATATCCTAATGGAATGGTTTGCAAATTGCAACCAAGATAGAGGGCTAGAGGAATTTGGCACGTCAACTTCAGGGCGAAAATGAGCCGCTTCTTGCATAGTTTGCGTTTCCACTCCTTTGCAACAGGACTTTCTTTCTTATGATCAACTTCCCCCTGATTTTGCTAATTTCAATATGTTTTTGGAGCAGGATAATCTTCTTATGATCAATCTGGAACAAACTTCTCCACCCGTACCACCTCTTCCTACTCATGAACAGCCTATTCCTCTTTTTGCTGGTTTCAATATGTGTTTCCAGCAAGACATTTACGACCCACTTATATAATCTTCTCTATTTGTTCAATCAATTTCTCCAACCGACCAATATTATCCATCTGCTCAATACATCCTTCCTCATCATGTTGATTTTGATATGCCTTTGCACCATGGTTTTATATATCATTTCGAGCAACCTTCTACATTTGCTGAACAACCCACTCTATTTGATGAATCTCTCCATCATCTTGCTGATTTTAATATCGAGGATCCGTCAAGTGGTATGCTGCTTTTGGACTCCCCTATGCGGAGCAACTCGGATGATTGAACTTGGGCTGTTTTATTAGATTTAGAATCTGCTTTATAGATATAGCTTGTGTAGCAGCTTATCCAGTGACATCATTTTTTTTTCTTATATAGAACTCTATTGTATGAAATGAATGTTCTAAACTTTTTAGGACAAGATAAGTAATAAAATTTTGTTGTTTTGTTTCAATTTTAATTTTACTTTGAGTAATTTTTGGATCATAAATATAGCTTCAATAACTTTTCTAATGTCTTTATTTTTTTATATAATTAGGATCTAAATAGAACTCAATTAGCCTTACAAAATAATTTTCTTTATCAATAGTTAAATTACAATACAAACCATCAATCAATTTTAAAAAAAAATAAAATAACAAGGATAATGATAAAAAATTAAATTCAAAATTCAAATATTACCCTAGTTAAATAGATTTTAATTTCTTTGTGTGCATCATTTTTTTACTAGAATAAAATTGTTGGTAAATGTAAATTCTTTGAATAATATCATGAGAACGAATAACCTTTCAACCTTTAACGAAGTATGCATTGAAATAGCATCCTGAAAAACCTTTTTTGTATAGGATATGCTAATTTATTTTTTGAAGTTATATGATTACTTGTTTTTTTATTGCCACAATTTTGACTTACATGTTGTAAATACATAAGAAGTGTGTGGTATGCATGTATATCTTCTAATAAAGTATTGTTTTACGAAAGTTCAGACTAATACTTCTCAACGCTTGTTTCATTCTTTATAGCTTGCTTCATCTATTTTTTCCCTATACATGCATACCACACAATTTCGGTATATTTACATATCTAACACCTAAACTTTTATTTTTTTTACATTTATAACACCAAATGATTTATATCACATCATATACCACTATTACTAGTTTATGAAAACTATACTAACAGGAAATACAATTTTCAAGTATGGATAAAGTTGTATAAGTGTAAAAATCAAAGTTCAATGAAGCCAATGCATGAAAGAATGTTTGCACAGATATGAAGGAAGGGAAAGGTTGCACTTCAAAAAATTTCTCGTCAAAATAATACAGTTCTAGAGGAATGCTATGGCAACACAAACAGTGACATTATTGTGAACATAGGTACAACAAATTATTTCGAAAGGCAAGAAATACTCCAAACTTCCAACTTTTGCAGCAGGACACAGAGAGTTTGATAAACTGCTCGATGCTTTAGTATCAAGAATATTAATTATAGGCAACAAATGATTTAAAGTTGAAGCGCCAGTTTCATAAAAGCATGTTCTCTTCAGGTAATTTCAATTAGATCTTCCAACATCCAACGGTGAATCTGTTGCTTGTACACCGGGATTATATTTAAGTAGAGGTGATGCACTCCTATCAATCATTTCACTAGATGTAGTTGTAAGTTGTGGCCTTGGATTGGGAAAAACATTATCAGGAAGAAGAATATTTGCATTATAACTGAATCCTTACGCCAATTTACATAGAGAAAAGTTATTTTTATTTATAGCATAAATTTCATGTCAGCTTCTTTTATATCTAGTAACCCATTTTCTTCTCACACATTTACATCCTACAAGCCTCATTGTTTTCGATGTCTTCCATCAAGGATTTCTTTAGTATAAAATCAATCTCATGTATGATGATAGTCGATAAATAGAGAGAATTTAATTGAAAAAAAATTTAATTGAAAAAAGAAACATAGTTGCATGTTACCTGACAAATATCAATAAACAAATTCATATAGCCAAATAAAAAACTAAAAATGAAGTTGTTGTATCACAAGTTCAGTAAATGCTAAAAATCTTTAAATCAAACAGATCAATAGTTTATTAAAAATTAGTTTTCCCATGACACAACTAGTTGCATAACTTTGCATTGCAAGAAAATTAAGGGAAATTATACAAAGATCAATTAGTTATGAAAGCACAATAACTTTTTGGATAATCTTACTTATGCAGTCGTTCATTAAAAAAAATTTCCAACAAACACCATATGGCACAATCTTATTAATCTATGACTACCATATCAAATATCTTGCAATCAAGAACCTAGCTGCATTAAATATGCATGTTTCCCCATTTTTCACAAGACAAATGGAAAGCCCATGAAAGAGTTCATCCATAGCTACCGAGTATATAGGTTCATTTAAATTTATAATAAATACCTCATCAGTATTAAGAACTTTGAAATTTAAAACTAACAAGAGGCTTGATGCTACTCTCACACATAAGATGCACATGAAATTTTGTCTATCTTGATCTAATTCTATGATAAAAGACAAAATGAAACATCTTAATTTACAAAACATAAGACCGACATTATTTTGGTTAAAAAATAATGCATATAAATTCAGGATGCATTAAAAAAAAACATTTTGAAGAATACAAAACAAAATTAAAAATTTTAAAAGAAGGTTGCCACTACACCAAAAATCATCATAGCTATATTTATCCTAACTAATTGAAGTTAATTTTTTGAGTCCATATTAATCATGCATTTGCACTAAAGTATAGCATGAGAAGTAACCTTCTGGACAACTTTTATCCACAATATCGTGGGTTTAACCCTTTTCCCTTATCTTTCAACACTAATTTTATTTAACTAATAGGTGAATTTTCTACTATACATTATGCATGTTCAAACCATCGAAAACCTATTTTTCAATACCTTAGCTTCAATTAATGCTACCCACAACCTCTCTAATATAATTATTCCTCAATTTTTCCTTTATAATTTTGTCACGCAAATAATTTGAATTTCCTTTTTTTGTTCTGTCAATCTCAACCAGTCAATCAATAACATTTGTACTAGCCAACACTATAATTCAATTAATCCAAATAACATAATTGCAATTTATAAATTTTAATTTTAAATCTCCATGACATTGTTTTAGTGTAATACTTTTGGGATATTTCTCTATTTATATCTCACTTGATTACCAACTGAATCTTAAAGTTATTGTGCAAAAGTGTCACTTTATCTTATTTAATAATTTTGAGTTATTAGGTAATATTTATCATTTTTCAAAACAATACTAATAGTATAGCTAGCAGCAACAACAACCTTCTTTGCTCATTCCTCAACACACAAAGAAAATTGATCAAGCAATCTCAACCATCAATGTTAAATAAAATGTGTTTAATCATCTTAATTTTGTCAATAACAAGTATTAGAATTTTTGTTTTGACATTTCAATTTTCAGTCTTTATAATCTTAAATTATTTTCATATACTGAAAACATAAGTTCAAAATAAAAGCCTATGCAATTAATCAATGCAATAGGAATGATTTTTCCTCCTAAGGTAAACTATATGATTTTATCTCTTGAAAGAGTTCAACATTACATTTCAAGAATTACATGTATAGTGCGTCAATTCTTGGGAAGCTATAAGCCTTTGATGTCTTTACCTAGCTTTCTCGTGCTACTTTTTTATGAAGGTTATTCTTGTTTTTTCAAAACAAAACTTAGAAAGAATGATAAATTGTTGAGAGTGTAGATGGGTGAATTTTATTTTGTTATACTTTAAGAGCCAATTGGGATTTTTTTTTTTAGTTTTTTTGGAGATGGTGGATAAAGCAATTGGTGGCTTCTAGTGAAAATAGAGGATAACAAAGAGAGTCAGTGGTGAGCAACACTTAGTGGAGGTGATAATTTTTATAAAATTATTCAAAACACTAAAAAAATTTTTCGCGGGTGTTATTAAAAATATTTATGTAATTTTTGGTGTTTGTGGATAGTATGGTCAAATGTTATTGCTGGCTATGATAGCTCGGTTTCAATTTGTATCCACATGCATTTCAAGTTTTATAGGTTATGTTTTGCTGTGTAATGTGAATATTGAGTGTATCATTGTTTGCTTGAATGCTTTTGCTTGATGTTGGAGTGCTTGTGTCACTTTGGAGTGAGCAAAAAAACAATAATTAGCTCAATCTTTTCCTTTACAAAACTTCCTTTAAACTTTTACGACATCTCATAGTAGAGTTTTCATCCTTCCCGATTCATGTTCTTAGAGTAGACAACATTACAAATCTTTGCCTCTTGCTTAGTGTATTTTGAAACTGGATGATAACGTTAGTGTTATACTCTCCTGCTATTTTATAATGAGATTGATGAAAAATTTTCGCTACTAATTTTCTAGAAGATGGGAGCTTTATATACACAAAAGAAAATTAATTTGGTGCTCTTGTTCCTTTGAAAATTTCGTTATATCCAGTTTTTGCTTGCCATTTCAAAGTCTACAAAGGCTTCAGTGTTATATGAGTAATGATACGGGATTTTGTGCTTATAATTAACTTTAATTGTAATGTAATATGTAAACATAAAATTGTTTCATCCGTAGAACAAGGAGTACGGTGATTTTAGTTTGTCATTTTTCTAGTTATCTATAGTGTTTGCGTACCCAAAATCCTGTTAGTGAATTTTGAAGCCTGATTTTAATAATCTTACTACTGTTTTTATTTATAAGTGTATTTGAACTTTTTTGGAGATACTAGAAAGTATTAAAGCATTTCACATGCTTTAAAATTGCTGATATTTATATTTTATTTTTAGGAAAGACTCTGAGAGACACAGAATACACACTAAATGAAAACCAAGTGCCTGTCACCTTTTATATAGTTGTTTACTCACATATTCAAACTGAATGAAGTCTTTAAGGTTATGATCTATGGTGTAAATAGAATACACACATAAACATCTATATTATTTTGTCTCTTGATGCTTGGTGTTAGCTAAACTAATTTTGAAAAGATTTGGTCAAATATGTGCTTTTTGGTTTGTTTGTAAATGTAACTATTGTCTTTATGCATCTAACAATGCATTTCTAAGTTTTAGTTCCTTTATCACAATTTCACTCCTTATACCTTTATATAAAACTAATGGTTTATGATGGTCGTTGAGCATAACATGTTATGGCGCCAGAACACTTGAGAACTTGTAAACAAATTTGGAGTTTGGACCTATCTTGGTTAATATCAAATAAAATGATGGAGCATGAATATTATTTTTTGCAACCTGTTTTTCCTTTAAAAGTGCATAGCAAACTTGAGCAATTCATATCTATTGATTTATTACTACCATGAAGCGAGGAAATATATAGTTCATTCGTCAAAATCAACTCATAAAATATTAAGACGCACTCATCAAAAGTCAGTGTGCATTCATCAAGGAATAATGCATACTTATTAAAGGCACCCAAGATGCACACATCAAAGAATTGAGTGCACAATTAAAATGTCAAAGTACTCTCATAAAATACCAAACTACATCCATTAAAGACCGAGATTCGTCAAAAATTTAGGATGCGCTTGTCAATGGCAAGGACACATTCACCTGACAAAAATGGACTTGTCGAAAACCATAGTAAATATGCACTCATCCCAATTCAAGTGTTTACTTGCCCAATAAAAGAGAACACTCACTGCAATTTGCTAAGCCACTTGCCTAGTCAACAAAAGCTACTTGCCCATGCATGTACCAAACTAATGATATCCTCAAAAGGTGAGCATTCATCTTAGAAAGCTAGCAACCTTATTTACATTATCGGTGACTCCTTGTCACCCGCCTAAGAATTTGTTGTAACCCGCCTAAGAAGTTGTCCATATATGTGCAAGAATGCCTTAGCATTCAAAAATAATTTATTTATCTTACAAATAAATTCCTCATAACGATCTTTCTAAATGTAGTTTTCACATTCACATGAATTTCATTAAGGATAACAGCGCAGACACATCATGTACATGATCATGTGGCATTCACAACATACAAGCACGAAGAAAATATGAAGAAATTAAAATATAACATTCCTTTTTCAGGAAATCGGCAACCTTAGACCAAATACACATCGTCAAAGGATTCATAATCTGCTATTGGGCATAATGATCGTAACTGAGCGTCACTTGAACATATATTGAATCGCCAAAACTGCTGGAAAAAAATTTATATAAATGCACCTTCAAAGATGAATCAACGATGCTAAAGTCCGACTGAGAATTAAGCGTCACGCAGATCAGAAATGAAACCAAATCTCGCAAAAAGGAAAAATTACATTTAATCCTAAAAAACAAGAAAATTTTATAGATCCAAAAAACCATTAATAAGAGAGACTTAGCATTAGATTCATCGGCGTCAAAGCAACGATCAATGAACAATACACGAAAAGCATCAGCGAAATGCAAGATGACAATCAGAGCAGAGCTAGGATGATAGCATTAAGCTGAAACAAGAGGGGGAGAATGATATAAATGGCATTGTTAGCAATCAAAAACATAGGAACCTGGCCGTCATCAGAGCATCGCATTCGATCGGATGATGAGAAGGGAGGAGAAAGGAAATACCAGCGGATTGCTTGCAGAGGAAGATTGGGAAAGTTCGTGCAAATAATCTGATGGTTCCTCAAGCTCAGCTTTTCGCACTGACACCGATTTAATGTTTGCAGAATGGAGAAAAGCGCGGGAGAAAAGTACCGAATATACCCCTCTATAAACCATTTAAAGTATTTATTAATTTTATGCTTTTGATAAACCTCTCTACTTTTCGTATATGAAAACAATAAAATTAGCATATTAAAATATTTACATTAAAGCAATTAGTTTTTTACTAAATAGATTATAACAAACATTAAGCATATAGTCATAAATTTTAAAAAATTAGTTTTTGAACAACATTGAAAAATATGAGAAAAATGTATATCAACAGTAATTGCCGTGTGTGTGTGCCTGTGTGCAAATTAATTATGTAACTATTGTCAGAGTCTCAATTATAGAATCGTCTTTTTTAATCCCTTCTCTAAATAATTTTGCAAAATATATAATTATTATATTATAAGAATTAAAATGATTTTTATAAAGATTTATTGAAAGTATCACTATATAAAGAGTTGTTACATTTTTTTAGATATTTGTGCAAATTTAATGCACACACATTATGCACGAGCCTTTCAAATCAAAATCTTTTGATTAAAAACAGAAGCACTCAATAAATAAGTTAAAGTGACTCATATATAGACCTTGTTTGATTTGTAAAGTCATATATCGCCACAAAATATAAAAATTTTCTCATTCTTTGAAGAATGATATTTATGGTATCTTTTAATCTTTAAATTTGCTCATTGTTTTCGATAGAAGTCATATTGATTAAAAAAAAAACGCCATAGGCCTTGTGAAAATTAGAAATAATAATAATAAAGTAATTTATCCATAACTTTTTTTCTTATGAAATAAAATGTTCTCTTTATTATATCCTCATTTATTTTTTATAAAAAGTATGTACATGCCACATACAATAGAAAATTTATGAAGTAAGCATTCAACTCGAAAAGTATATAGGGGTTTTGACCTGTATATCACAGAAAATTTTCATTTTTTTGTGTGTAACACACACTAGATCATTTATCTCATGACATTTTGAACTATATTTTATGCAATCTCAAAGTATTGATTTTTTTCACTAAACTAAAATAAATTTTTGACATTCAGAAAAAAAAAAAAATTATATTATAAGTTGATGCTAGTAGTGTTGGATGTTTCTACATGCTCATCATAAAATGTGTCAATTTATACAACACTAATTATTCCTCTCTCTGCTCCCAAACAAAGGGGAGTTGCTTATTTAAGAAAAAGATGTTGTAGTTGTTAATGCAAAAACATTATGTCAATTAAATAAATAAAAAAAACTATTTTTGATGTTGGTGGCTTTTACATGGGAACTACAATTATTTTGTGTACTATAACTTGTTGTGCTCATGTACTGAGTGATATGTTGCAATGTTAGAAAAGCTTGTTGAACAAGATAGAAGGTTCAGAAGAAACTTGATTTTGATGTGATAAAAAAATAGCTGGAGCTATATTAGCTTAATTCCATTAGTTTTAAGGTTCAAGTTAAATAATGTGTTAGATTATGAGCAGTCATTGACATAGAAAATTATATCAGATTTTTTTTTGTTTATAAGGAAAGTTTTTTGGTTTTGCTTTGTATTAAAGCACTAGTAGTAAGTAACATTTTATAATTTTCCAATCTATTAAGTTTTGAAATGTGATCTTAGTTTCTTTCTTCCATCGTGGATTCACTTCGATCTTCTGCATTCTTCCCTTCGAATAACGGAACTAACATTTTTTTGCGCAAAAGGAAGAGATTAAGCTTTTAAAATTATAACATCAATTAGTGAATTGATTACAATGAATGATATGGATGTAAATGTTGTAACGTTTCACCTTATGAGAGTAAGTACAACCATGATTAAAAATAGTATGCATCAAAACAATACTCATGTTGATACAAGCTTGTAATATCTTATATATCCAACAAGCTCGCATTAACATACCACCCAACTTTTTACATATTTACATATCTAACATACAAACTTTACTTTTTGACATTTATACCTGCACTAAGCCTTTCAAATCACAAAAAATATACCACTATTAATTTAACTTTTAAAAAGTAGAATACACCTTTTCAAGCGTAGGTGAGATGACATGTATGAATTTAATAAAATTATTTTAAATTATCGTCTTCATCGAAAATTTTTAAATGACTTTTTTGTGCGAGATGAATGGAGATGCTAATTCAAGAATAATTATTTAATTATAACATGACCAATGTGTTTTTCAAGTCTATTGTATTATGTTTGGATTGGTAGTATATATTTTACTTTGATGACAAATACATATGATAACAACTTTATGAAGATTTGAATTATTGTTTATTTATATATTTATATTTGATTATGAGATGTTGCCAAATTTGTACTTTGTTTTGTTAAACATATTGTATATTTATATAGATATGAATAAAATTATTATGTTTTGAATGCGCGTGCTTATAATAGATAGATAGTTAGATATATATATATATA
>NW_018165092.1:38590-41785 GCF_001263595.1 Phalaenopsis equestris
TACTTAAAAAAAGGGAGGCATGCCATGAAGGCAGCGACCCGACAGATGGGTATGCGAGAAGGCAGCGACCAGGGGATGAGCACTTCATGAAGGCAGCGACCTGATATATTGATATGCCAAGGGCCATGTCGTTGAGGCAGCAACTCAACATATGGGTATGTCGAGGAGGTAGTGGACCGAGGATGGGCGAGCCGTTAAGGAAGTGACCCAGCAGATGAGTTTGCTAGGGAAGTAGTGACTAGAGGATATGCATGTCATGATGGCATCGACCAGACAGATAGGTATGCCGAAGAGGTAGTGGGCCAGAGATGGGTATGCCTTGAAGACAACGACCCGAGAGATGAGTATGTGAGAGGACACTCGGAGTGCAACTTAGACATATGATGATGACCATGCAAGATGTCATGCAAGACATATGGAACCAAAAATGTTGTGCTCGATCATCTGGGGTATAAGACTCCATTGAGGAGATATACTTCTTGCCCCAATAATGACCAAACATCATGCAAGCACGTACACATGCAATATGTTGCAAAAGCATACAACATGTGAGTGGTCGGTTAGACCAAAAAAAGCGGGTGGATCGATTCGTGGTAATAGATTCATTCTGAAATGTGGTGGTTGACTCAGAATGACTGATCAAAACTAAAGGATAGGGTGATCTCCCCGGGGCTACTGATCGAACCCAGAGCGAGTGATCGACACATAACGGTTGGTCAAACCTAGAAGATAGGGTGATCGACATGGGAAGGCCGATCAAACCCAAGATGGGTGATCGACACATGGAAGTTGATCAATCCCAAAAGATAGGGTCGTTAGCCTGGGACGACCGGTCGAACCTAAAAGAATATTTGTGACTGGCCTAGCCATTCGATCTGAAGTGCTCACATAGACATACATACAATGAAATAAATGAACACTTGCAAAAATGCAACAAAATGGTCCATGCATATGTGATGCAACCCAAAATGCTCAATAATGTGTCAAACTTGACCAAACGGCCTCACGTAGGTACCTAGGGTTGATGCTCTTGAATTTGTAGCATGGATGTCTCCAGCTTTTGCATTACAATGTGGAGGGCTTCCCCCTCTGATTTCTCATAGAGGAAGTTCTCCACAGTTTGTAAGGTAGACTAGCTACAAAGATTTTTCCATCCCTACGAAAACCCACAATCTTGTGGAATGGGCTAGCTAAAACGCTTTTCCCATTTCTCAAGATAGAACTCAAACAACCCCTTAAAAGGAGGTTGGGAGCGCCAAAGCCGTGGGAAATTGGAATTCCAAGCCAGTGGGATTAAGACCTATGGCTCACAAGGGGGAATCACTCGACTCCGAATAATATTGACCAATGCACATGATTCCTAAGCTAGAGCTAGCTCTAGGAAATCAACGGTCCAACACATAGGCGATGTGGCCATGCCGACTATCATTGGATGGTGCACTCACCCCATGTGGGTGAACGAATCCATGTGCCTAGACTCAACTAACCCTATGACCAACTAAGAATTGGAGAGTCTCACCATCATAACGGTTGCAGACACTTGTCTTCAAGTAGGAAGAAGCTCACTTATCAATAGGAGAGAAGCCCACATTTTGGGAACTCCAGCGGCGCTCCTGTGATACTCCGACAATCCTTCCCCAAGCTAGGAGGAAGCTATCCTCCAGTGTAGGAGAGTGGACACCTTGCTCCAAGATTCTCCTCAAGAAAACCCTCTCACACCTCACAAAATGTGGAAGAAGATGAAGAAGATTAGGAGGAAGAAGAGGGAGGCCAACACCCTTAGCCTTCTCCAAGAAACCCTCTTCAATGACCTCTCCAAAGCCTCTCCAAGCTTTCCAAAAGCTTTTCCCCAAGAGCTTTCTCTCAAGCTCTCACACCCTAGCCGAAGAAGAAAAAGGAGAAGGAGGTGGAGAAGGGGAGCGACGGAATCCCCCTCTCGGGAAACAATGAAGCTAGTAGAAAAATGAGAGGGGGCCTTAGGTTAAATTTCTCTTCCTCAATGAAATGGCCAAAATGCCTCCTAATAGAGGCCTATGATGCTTTTATAGGAGGGAAAAAGTGGGATTAACCAACCACTTTTATAGTCCTGATGTTATCCCTATGATTTCGATAGCTTAAGATGTCAAAATAAAGTTAGAATTCCCCAAAATTGAGACCTGGAAGGTTACCCGCGCCTAAGCACCCGATCCTTAAGTGTCTGGGCGCTAGTTTGGGTGCCAACCTTTCCAACTCTTGGGAAAGTGGCTATTTTTAGACTGTTTTGGGCGCCTAGTAGCCCGATATTAGCGCCTAGGAGCTCAAAAAGTATCAAAATCAAGTTCTAGAGCTCTGAAGGCTTGAACTTGATGATTTAAGAAGGAATTTCAGATGCATCAGCTCCCAGGGTCGACTCGTCTAGCCCGAAACCTTGATGTTTACCATGAGCACCCGACGAAGGATTTTCTTGATCTAGATGCTATGAGAGACTGTATGAGTGAAATATAACCCCATAACTTTGAAATGAAGTATTACAGTCGGTGAATCACTGGGAAAATCAGTGTCAACGATCATCCTATGCACAACGCTGGTAGGGTATCCCAAACCCTAATTTTGTTATAGTGCGTGTAGGACGACGTCATGGCTTCCTTTGGCCATGAGTGGTTCCAGAAAGACTTATGGTAACTTCTAAACATTCATTTAGACACTAAGCACGTCTCACGTCCTAAATAGCCCTTATGATGGGAGGTTCTCCCAAGTAAGGCTAAATCGCCGCCAGCCGTAGCCCCTTGCCCCAAATAAGTGCTTGAGAGTTTTGGGTGGGTTTCTTAACCACCAAATGCTACAGACAAACCATTGACCACCCCGAGTCATGCAAACGAACACCATACACTTGTTACATCAAAAATTGATACCAACAACCCTGATGTCATTTGTAATAACCCAAAATTTCACCAATCGAGATATTGTTAACTTTGGCCTAATAGCCTCATAATTTGTTCCAATTAATCTAATTTCATAAGAGGTCACCCATCCTAAGAGTCGTCCCATATGAGCATGCTTAACTTTGGAGTATATGTCAAAACTTCAACCATTACACCAAGAGGCACATTGAAGGGGCTTCACATGCAGAAAATGGTGTCAGTTGATATCTCAATAGTTGCAACCAAAAGAAAAAATTAATATTGCAAAAAAAAATAGTTTTATTGCTTAAAAAGA
>NW_018165092.1:43561-52989 GCF_001263595.1 Phalaenopsis equestris
TTGTCTCTAATTGTCAAGCCACTCATCCACCTAATCATTCTCATCTGAGCAACACTTAACTTTGTTTTATACTTCTGTTATAAAGGTCAACATTTTGTGCCATAAAGCATTGGAGGTCTCACCACCATCTTATGAAATTTTCTTTCAAGTCTAACCGGTATTTTTCTATCACACAATAGTCTCAATGCATTCCTCCACTTCATCCATCCAACTTGAATTTTACTAATAGCATCCCCATTTGTATCACTATCACTTAGTAGACCCGAGATATCTAAAATATTCACACATTTTAATGATTTGATCGCCCATAGTTACAACTCTGCCACTAGAGCTACTACTACTAAAATTACATTCCCTGTATTTAGTTTAAGATCTACTCATATGAAGGCCTTTAGACTACAATGTAAACCTCCATAATTCAAGTTTATTATGAAATCTTTCACTAGTCTTATCCACAAGCAGGATATCATCAGCGAAAAACATACACTGAGGTACAATCTCCAGTAAGAGCTTCCATAAAAAGCAAAATGATATGGGCTTAAAGCCGAATCTCTGATGTAATCCAACTGAAATACGAAAGTACTTGGTCAATTCTCTTTCGGTTGGAACACAAGTAATAGCTCTAGTATACATATTTTGAATGACTTGAATATAAGTCAAATCAACACCTTTCTTTTCTAGAACTCTCCAAAGAACTTCTATTGGAACAATATCGTAACTTTTTCTAAAACAATAATCCTCCTTAATCTCTCTGTACTTCTCCATCAAACCACTCAATAAATGTATAACTTCCATAGTAGACTTGCCCGACATAAATCCAAACTGATTATGAGAAATCCTAGTATCACGTCTTAACTATGTTCAGTTACCCTCTTCCATAATTTTAAAGCATAACAAATTAACTTAATTTCCTTATAATTTACACACTCTTTTACATTTCCTTTATTCTTAAAATTGATGACCAAAATACTCTTCCTCCACTCCTCAGGCACCATTTTAGTTTTTAAAATAATATTAAAGAGTTTAATAAATCAAGAAACTCCCAAATCTCCTTAGTATTTTCACACTTTAATAAGGATATCATCGGTTCCTACTGATTTTCCTGCATTAGTTTTATTGAAAGCACATCAATTGGCTTCTTATTAATTGGATGATAAAACTAAAATATTTTATTATTATTAATGATATTAAGATCATTAAATTTGATCGTATTTTCAGAAACTTCATTGAAAAATTTATCAAAATAGCTCACGCATCTATGCTGAATATTTTCTTCTAAGTAGATCACTTTTTGATTTTCATCTTTATTACACTTTATTTGAATTAAATTTTTAATTTTCCTTTTTATTTGTTTGATTAATTTATACATATGGTTTTCACTCTATTTTGTATATAATCTATTATAAGAATTACTAAAAGCAGAATTCTTAGCATCACAAATTGTTATCTTAGACTTTCTATGTGTCATTTTATATTTTCTCAGTTCTCCAAGATTTTACATTTAAATCAATTTTTATAACATGATTTCTTATATTTTATATTTTCTTGCACATTATTATTCCACCACCAACTGTTTTTCTTTATAAAACCTTCTCTTTTTGATTCTCCAAGTACATCTTTTGTCACTTGTTTAATAGTACTTGTTACTTTATCCCACATAGAATTAGCTTCTTCATGAATATTCCAAATCTTGAAATTTTGAACTTTAGTCCTAAAAATAATTTTAATTATTTTTTAGGGGGGGCCATCTAATTATATGACAATGTTTCATTGAATTATTATTTCACTGAATTCACATGTCTTGTGAATAACAAAGTCTTGTTTGGAATTGATGTCCGGGAAAAACCTTACCTTAATGTATCTTTATTCAATAACATGTTTGATTTTTGGGGCATTTACCTACATACAATACAATTTTTGGGGCATTTACATACATACCATACGATTTTTATGTATTTACATACCTAAACATTCATATTTACATGCATGCCACATAAATCCTTTACTTCAAAAATACCACCATCACTACCTTTTTAAAAGTAAAAATACACAGTTTCATGCATAGGTTTATGATACCAAGGTGTCTTAAGTATAAATATCAAACTTCGGGTGCTAGTTAATTTAATGCATAGGAATTGTGTGGTTTGTATATAAATTTCCCTTGACTTAAGAACTGATTTCCTTAAGAACACCTGCCACATTCCAGAAAATTGTTTAGAGAATGGAGTTAAGTTGAAACAATGAAGTTCATAAAAGGTTTTTCGATTAATTCATGAACATCTTCTGTGATGATATTTTGATGCGCTGCAATCCTTTTTCATCCAAAGATAGAAGCTAACTAAACCGTAAATAGTGCTTTCACGCGTATTTTCTATACAAGTTCTAAACCATTGCAAACTAGGTTTGAGTTCGGTTTGCTTCCTGCAGAAGTTGTATTGAATGGTAGGATTGGAATTTTTATTTTTGTGTTTTGTATCGATAAAATGTTGGATACTCTGGGTGCTAGATCATTCTGAAAATAGCTGGTTCACGTGAGAGTCCAATAAAAATCTAAAATTTGAATTTTGTGGAATTCTATCCCTGTTACGTGGCCCAGACCACCGGCCATATGAGCCCCAAGTTCAATTTATGGAAGCATTTGGAGGGAATTTTCTATTTGAGCTTTATTCATTTTTATTTATTCCTTATTATCTTGTATGTCTTTCCTTTTTTGTTTACTTTGTATTTGGCAAGTTGTAATAGTGTTAATTATATTTACTCTAGCTGTTTCACATACAATAAGTGGAAATGTTGTAGTTTGATTATGAGGGAGTGAGAGAATATTGTCTCTCCACCTTTCTTTGTATGAGAGTCTTGCATGGCTGGTCGCTTCCGCTTCTTAGTTCGACATTGTTTCCCGCACCACTCGTCTTCTTCTTTAGAATCTACTTCATTTGTGTTGTTTGGATCTCGTCATCTTTGATGTTCGGCTTTGTATGAGTCGTGCAACTTTTTCTGACTACACCACTCCTTTGCTTTATCTAAATTGACATCATCTGCGTCGTCTGGTTCGCGTCATGTGTGACGTTGGTCTCTATCTGAATTATGCGGTTTCTGTCTGAACAAGGAAACAAACCCTTGCTTTTATTTTGCCACCAGAGTCCCTCCAACAGCCGTTTAACTACCAAAATCCTCTCTGCAGCAGTTAGAATCTCTTCAGCCGGCTTGTAGGATCTCCTCCGCTTCTTCCTGGCACCACCTCCTTTCAAGCAACAACCTTATTTACTTATGCATCAAGCAACACTGCAGGATTGTTTGAAAAGCAGCTCATGAGACTTATTCTAGTACCGAAAACACTATTGGATTGTTTGAGATTGAGCACTCCATCACTAAAAGTCCCTTTATGAGTATAGTCATCACTAAAAATCACTTTATGGCCATAAAAAATCTCCATAGGTTTGACCTGAAAAGCTTTTGATGACTATGAAATTTAATGAGTATATCAAATGCCAAGCTGATCATACATTGTTACGCTGGAAGGATATAAAGCTACACTTATTGTCTATGTAGATAATATGATCCTGACATATGATGGTGAAAAAAAAGATTAGGAAGATTAAGGAGGCCTTGCCACTGAACTTGAAATCAAGGATGTAGGAACTATAAGATACTTTATGGGCATGGAAGTGGTTAATTCCAAGAAGGGAATTGTGATATTTCAAAGAAAGTTAATCCTAGGCCTACTAAAAGAGACAAGAATGCTAAGGTTACATTCACATGGAGAAATAACACCAGTGAAAATTGTTAGATACTAGAGATTGGTGGAGAAGTTTATCTACCTGTCACACACTATACCTGATATTACTTATTCTTTCAGCATATGAATTAGTCCAAATGAAGAATATTTGAAGGTAATTTACAAAATATTGAGGTTTCATGAGAAGTCTCTTGACAGATGGTTATTGTTTAAGAAATCAGATAAGAAGGATGAATAAGTTTACACCGATGCCAGTTGGGTTGGAGAACTCACAGGTAGAAGATCTACATCTGGGTATTGTTCCTATGTATGGGGAAATCCTATCATATGAAGAAGCAAAAGGCAAGTAATGGTCTCTAGGAGTAGTGCAAAATCTGAGTGTTGGACACTTGCTTTGGGAATTTGTGAAGGAATGCGGATCCAAAGGTTATTAAATGAGTTGAGATGCTCCACGACCAATCCCATAATGATGTTTTGTGACAACCAAGCCATCAATAGTATTGTAAAGAACCCTGTGGATTATGACATGACCAAATGCATTAAGATTGTTGGACATTTTATCTCTTGAAAGGTCAATAATAACAATATTTACTTAGGGTATGTTTGGGGTAGCTGCAACTTATTAAAAAGCAGTTGTGAAGCTGCTGAAAAATAATCTGATGTTCAGAAAGCTGTAGTGGTAACTTTTTTTTTTTGAAAAAGACAGATCGTAGCTAGAAAGCTGTCACTGCACCTAGCTAGGACATATGGGAAAACATAGATTTCAGCGGCAGTTTTTTGAAAAAGCTGTCAAAATGTATTTTACCTAAACAGACAAAACTGCGGTACGGTGTCATACCACCACCGCACTGCCGTCCCAAACGGACCCTTAATCTACACTCCAACTCCTCTTCAAATCGCTTATGTCTTCACTAAATCCATGACAGAACTTGAGCAGTGTGAAATTCTATCCCTGTTAGGTGGCCCAAACTACTAACCATACGTGTCTCACATGTTCAAATTGTGAAAGTTATTGGATGGATTTTCCTATTTTAGCTTTGTTCTTTTTTATTCTTTTTTATTGTGTTGTATGTTTTTCTATTATTGTTTGTTTTGTATTTGGTAAATTGTAATAATCTTAATTATGTTTGCCCTAATTGTTCCTCATAAAATATGGAAAAGGTTATGATTTAAATATGAGGGAATAAGAGATTATTGTCGCTTTGCCTTCAAATACTCTCATTCTTTTCTTTGCCTACCCGTCACAACTCTTGAGGCCTTTTCTATGAAAAGTGCTGGTGTTTCAAACTCAAGGTATATGAACCCCTTCAAATGCACATAATTCTGGAGTTCATGATGAAGAAGATGTAAATGCTAAATTAATGGCAAGGTTGGATGAGCTTGAGAAAGAAGAGGAAGAAGTTGCGAGTGATTTAGATGATGATGAGGATGACGAAGATGACAAAGATGTTGATGAGGCAAGTTATTCAAAGGCTGTTGAAGATAAAGATGATGATAAGAATGACAATGCTGAAAATACTTTTCAAACTAATGTTGAGGTGAGTGTTTAAACTGGTTTCAGATTTACTTAGGTTGTTGTTAGTATAAAGCTTTAATCAAATTAGTTTAACCAATCATTCGATGAAAACGAAAATATGAATTTTTTATTGTATATTTAGGCTTCATTATTTATTGGTGAAATGTTCGAACTCTTTATAGGTTCTAGCACTGAAGGTAATAGGTCCAAGAAAATTTGCCCTAACTTCTATGCAACACAATAAATTAGGCTTGCTACAACACCCTTCTTATCAATCTTCTGTAAGAAACAATTCATGTTGGTTGTTCTTTTAATGGCTTGGAGGTTTAGGTGCATTGCAGTAATTTCTTCCTTTCAGTGTCAAAATAATCCCTTTATTATTTGTAGGGGTCCATTTTAGTCTCAGAGTCTAGAAAAGTTTTAATTTACTCACCTTACTCTTTTAATTAAAATAGTCATCTCTGGGGACTGCATCAACTCATATTAAAAGAGTCTAAGTGCTGATTTGGCACATTCATGGACTATGGGACTAAAATGGCGCCATATAAATAGTCAAGAGACTATTTTGACACTTTATTGAAATATATTTTCTCAGCATTTATTTGCTTATTTTGGTACTTCTTCAACATACAGGTATCAAGTTCAAAAATGCAAGTTGCAGCTGAAGGTTAGGTTGAGGCTTTTCATTATGTAGTTGTAAAATATTTTCTGATTATTTATTAGTTTTAGACTGTTCTCATAGTTTTTCATATCACATACAGTAACTAAGATGAAATTCTTTAATTCGTGTCAAAAGAGACTTCACTCTTCATATAAAACATGTAGTGGGGCTAATGAATGGCTTGTCAAATTTAATCATGCGCAACAACCTAATTGGAGCTTACACACATACCACTCAACATTGTTTTTATAGTTTTGAAAATATTGACCACATATGAGCATATGGAAATGATCCATTCAATTACAGGCTTTAGATGTGATAGGAAAATGCTGGTAGTTTTGGATTCGTATTAAGATTGGATTTAAATTAAGATTGGATTTAACTATATATTTCCTATTTTGTTATATTTAAAATGAATTTTAGTACTGTTTTTTTAGATATAGTTACCTTTTTGCTTGGTTATTGTCGGTTAGACAAGTCTTTTTATGTCAGCATTTTTGCAATTTGTACCTACTAATTTATAATTTTATACGCATGGCCTATTAGAACATAAACTGATACCTTGGTGTCATTGATTTAAGTATCTATGATACAAAAGGATGTGGATATGTGTAATATATAACTTCAAAACTTAAGGCTCAATAGTTAAAAATGAGAAGTGCTTTAAAGTGTTAGAGAAGTGCTAATAAGTGTGTTATGCAATAAGAAGATTTAAAGATGAGCTTGAGGTAAATTTTATAAATTTATAATTTGACAATTTATGTTATATGGATTTGGGGAATGAAAAAATTCTGATATCTTAATTTAGCATGATAAAAATGAGAATATTGATATATGTGTGATAATTAAACATAATAAATTAATGGATGTTATATGCTAGTGGAACGTTTAGGGTAATATATTTGAAAATAAGATGAGTGAATCTAGAACTCTAAGTTATGACTAAATACACATCAATTATCATATCAATATAAACGAGAGAATAACAAAAAATTAATAAGGCTCAATCAACAATTTATTAAACACAAGATAATAATGTCAATGGCAATGTCCCTAATAAATAAGTATATGTCTATAACCTAATAAATAAGAGGAAGATTATGTATTTACATATCTAAAACTTCAATTTTTACATAACATGGCACCCGGTTAATGCATGAAAAAGTTTATTTCACTTTTTTGAAGTTAAAATAGTGTTATCTTTTATGCGATAGGAAAGACTTGGGTGGTATAAATGTAAAAACTTAAGTTTAGGTGTTAGATATGTAAATACATAGGTATTGGATGGTATGTATGTAAATGCCCCTAAATAAAAATCATCAACATCGAGGCATAGTTCTCAATGGCAACAGCATCAGACGAGGGCTTAACTTGAAAATCCAATATGTAGAAATAAGGGAATCAAATTCCAAGGGGATCAAATTCTAATCATAAATTCATTCTCAAATTCATGATTTTAACACCAAATAAAAAGCTTTAAAGGCTAATTTCAGCAGCCTCAGATATCTGGAAACAGTTGCTTAATTGATTCAATACCAGGGATTTTTTGTTTTTTTTCAGCAACCTGGCTCTCTTTGTTTGATGTTTACCATCCCAGCAACTATTTTGATGTGATGTTGTCGATAATGCAAATTTTATTCCCAAACTAAAAATTTATGGATCAACCAGTTTTGCTTTAGTTGTTTAGTCAAGTTTTGCTGTTTAATGGCCTCCCAATGTGATGACTTACATCTTCATCAAGAAATTAGTTTTCATTTGCAACTAATAGAGGGAATTATTTGGCATAATTCTTCTGAAAACATTCTCAGCCGAGGCTCTAAAACAGGTTCCTATGAAGGCAAGGTGAGACATTACTTTCCACATTGGTGTCTGACTTCAGAATCAATCTTTAACTAAACAAGTTTTAAATTTGACATGTAGGCTTTTACAGGCACAATTATTGAACACAACTATGTTCTTTCGCCAACCAAACCATCCAACAATTCTGCTTTTGGTCAGGTAGGCGTTTTATGTTAATTTTATTTGCTGGATTACGACTGTCGCAGCCAATCTCTAGGTTCAAGATGCGAAAAATTGACCGTTGAGATTAATGGAAGATTGGTATGGAATGACTGTATTTATTCTTAAAATTAACTGTAGAATTATGAAAAAAAAGTAGATTTTTTTTAAAATGTTGTGAGTATTGTGGTGAGTCATTGTCATTATAACGAGCATACTTTAATTCATCTGTGTAAAGATTTCTTTTTTATAATATAATTTTTTTATAAAATATCAAGTATGTTATATCCGAATTACCAACGAATAAATTGCGTTGTGGTTTTTAGGTTAAGATTATGTGATCTGATACTTGACATATATCCTTAAAGTGCAATAGAGCTGACACATGCTAAATTTTATTTTTTTCTACTTGTTATTTTTGAACTATAATTATTATTATCTTTCCTACAAATAAATAATTTTCTTTTGTTAAAATTTTTATTATATAATAAAGAAAACCTTCACAAATGGATATTATTCCCTTAAACTTTTTTCTTAAAAATAAAGCCATTAAAAAACTTTTTTTTTTAAAACGTAACTCTAGTTTATCAACCCTGTACATAGGCCACAACTCTTGGGGAACTATTTAAAGCTATGTTATGAATTTTTTAGAATTTAATTCCTCTTAGGGATAATTCACATATATAAAATTTCACCTCTTTAGGTGCTTAATTAATAGGTATTATGCAACATTACCAAATCCCCAAGCCGAGAAATCGAAAAAAATATTTGGGAAACTAGCAGGATACCATGCAAATCTTATGTATTTACACATCTAAGAGCCGATGTTTGATATTTATAATTTTAATGTCTTGGTGTATAAACCTATATGAAATGGTGTTTTTCACTTCAAAGAAGGTGGTGATTGTAATATCTTTGATGTGATGTATAAATATGCATGTAAATATGAATGTTTAGATTTTAGAAATGTAATGCATAATAATTGTGCTGAATGTATGTAAATGTCCCATTATTTTAGTGAGCTTAAACATTGGACTGATATTAGTCATATTTTTTATAGAATTCTCTTGGTTTTTTTATTATCGTTGCATGCTTTATTAAAGTTTTGCTTTCTGATTGAGCACCAAGCATTGGATAGTAGGTGATACGAGCGTAAAGGAGCCATGGGAGAGGCTTTCGTGATTCCTTCATCTGGACTGAAATAGTTCAGACTCAAAGAGCAGACCGGCTCTTCGAAGAGGGATTGGCGGCTCCTTTCCTTAGAGGTATCCAATCATATTTATCTTGGGTTTAAACATGTGATTTTTGTGTTTTAAATCTCTAGTTTTTTGATTGTGATCTATTGGAACAGTCGTCGACATCCAGGTTTTCTACTTCTAGGGTTATATCTAAAGGCGAGACTAGTTCTTTGACTATAGCTCGTCCGAAGTGGTGTCTCCTTCCAAGAGATCGAATTTATCTCTAACTCTTCCATCCTCTGCATTCCTCCCCTCACTGCCACCACTCTTTCATAAGTA
>NW_018165092.1:53191-55966 GCF_001263595.1 Phalaenopsis equestris
AAACTTCTTAGGTGATTTAGGAGACTGTGCAGTTAATATTGGGATCCAAGTGCTTCTTGGGCCATAATCAAAGATCTTTCAACCTCGAGAAGTTCCAAAACCTCTGCTAATTTCATTGTGCAAACAAAAGCTAATTTTGAGATTAAAGCATCCCCAACTCTGGAGACTGACACGAGTGTAAAGGAGTCATGGAAGAGGCTTCCACATTTTTTTCATCTGGACTAAATTTTCCTATAACCGAGAAAGCCAATTGACTCTTCCATGAAGGATTGACACATCCTTTCATATGAGGATCAAATCCCAGCTATACAAAGAATCTTTTTGCATTGCAAATTTGACAAGAGATATATAGGGAGATGCTTTAGGATGCTCTAGGAGAGGTGTTAAGACTTGGAGAGGTTTCTTGCAGTAGAAGTTAGGGTTCTACTTCAAACTATAAGGTTCTCTTCCTTCTTCCTTTGGGAAGGGAACTTATATGGTGCTTTGTGCTTTGAGTGTCGAGAGTTTTTTTATGAGAGGCAGATTGAGTGTTGATGTGTGAGGGGAATTGTGGAAAGCTTCTCATTGTATGGCGAAGACTTGGTGTATTGCGGAGAGAAGACTTGGTTATAGGTTTGTACTTTTCTGTAATTTTTTCTTCAATTTGTTCAATAAAGTTTTCCCTGATTTTTTGCCTCGTGGCTCGTAGCTAACTGTGCTTCCAATGCTTCTATGAATGAAGGTTCTCATTTTTTATTGTAACTTTCTCCATGAACATATTATGCGCTTTTGACTTGTGCATATTGATGTGTTAACTTTTCGACCTTAATTTACATCGAATCTGACCAATAGAACGTTAAAATCTCTTATGATCTAGGACTTCTAACTATCATCTAATAGAACATGTGGGTTAACACACAATATCCTAATGGAATAGTTATCAAATTGCAACCAAGATAGAGGGCTAGAGGAATTCTGAGAAATGCTACATGGTTAAGTCTATCTTAACTGTAATATGGTTTCAACTCTTTTTTATAACCTAGAAATAGGATGATAAAGAATTTCTCCTTGGTGGTCAACTAACACATATGGGAACTCATAGAAAAAATATAAAGAGAAAAATATACCAACAGCATAGGAGCATGAGCTGCACCATCACTGAAGGGTTCAAAGCTGCTCTGTTTATTCTTTGTTGCTTCCTTTCTTGTTCAATGTTATGTTTACTGCTTCATTTAAGACGGTTAGATTTTCATTCTGGAGCTCAGATAACTTCAAACTAGATTTAACAATGTAGTACACTAGAACTTCACATATTAAGAAAATTTTGACAACTTTTCTTGTGGAATCGATACACAAATTATTTATCTGTATATTACTTGATCAACATGCATACATATATGGTTGATCGACTTGCCTCATAACAAAATTTGGGCATTAGTGGGATTGTGCTATAAGTCACTATTTGCAACATTTTCTCGTTAGACTAGATTTTAAGGATTTACTTATTTAGTAAATCTCATCTTTAATCATAGAATTTAGAGGCTGTTTGACTTGCTACGATATAAGATCACTTTTTAGGCTTTCCTACGATTGGATATCGTAAATTATAAGTCATCAATATTTAAATAAATTGTTAACACAAATAATATATCTCTTCAATTTCAAAATCATTAAAACTCAACAGTAGGATAGTTGAAGTTTTACTAAGCCTCTAAGTATCTGAAAACTTCCTACTTCTCCTTTGGGTTCGATAAGATTTGGTCCACATTGATCTTTCCTATGTAAACTAAACTTTAAAATTCTTGAACACCAAATTTTAGCCTTAATTGAAAGTTTTCTTGAGAAATTTCATCCCTTATGATCTAATTAATTATAGGGGCTTGCCCTTATAAGAAATTTGTAACCTATATTAATCCGCTCAATATAGCCTTCGTGTTAGCTAGGAGAAAGATTTATTGGTTTAAAATATAGACCCATCAAATATGAAATAAAAGTATTTATTTGAGTAATCAATCCATCTTAAAATGCTATTTCTATAATTCGAGATAGTATATTACTTTTGATGTCGTATTTGATTATTAAAAAATTAACATATTCAAAATTTGTGAAATGAACACAAAAGTAATTTAACATTTATGCATGGGCTCTTAGGATAAAACTTTTTCTACAAAATTCTAATAAAAACTCATCTTAATAAAATTTAGGATTTAATCAATCTTAAAAATCCTTTCCTTCACTTTCCTGTATGGCTTCTAGATCTATTTTAAAATGATTTTTCATAGCATTGTTATGTCTCTAATCATGCTAATAAGGAATCTACATTAGAATTTGGATAACTTGCATTCATTTTACATGCTTCATGGAGAAGCACACCTACTTCTACTTAACTAGCCCAAGACAATTTATATGCTTAGGGGGTGGTGTTAGAGGCTTTCCCAAATCATACAGAACCATAAGTCCTATATGAGATAATTTAGCTTTGTAGACAAATCATTCATTACTTTTCACTCCGTAGACCTTTGATAGGTGTAAGTTCTTTTGCTACCTTTTTTGTTTGAATCCTCTTTTGAGATTAAATGTCTTTTTCCTTTGACTTTAGAGCTCCTGGGTTACCTTTAATGATGCATCATATGTGTTGCTGATAAGAAGTCCTTAGTTGGATTGGGTCGATTTTCACGACTAAGTAGTAGAGTTAGGGTTCCAATAGCCTGGGACGATGAATCCATAGAGTTTTGATTATGTTACTCTGCCAGTCCTGGAATTACTTACCTATTGGTTGACACCCAATTGGAGCCA
>NW_018165093.1:0-14245 GCF_001263595.1 Phalaenopsis equestris
GATTGTTGGGTCTATTGTTAATAGCATTTAAAGTGTCATACAAAGGTTAAACATCCCCAAATTGCCTTGATGAATTCTCTTCCATCATAGTAGGTGTTGGAGAATAATTCATTCCATAATGATCTAATTTCTTTGATATTGCAGCAATTTACGAAGATAACATAGATATTGCATTAGAATCATGGATATTAGCTACTCTTTTAGGATTTATCCTTTTAGAGGGACATTAAAAATTGTTTGTAGCCATCTCTTCTATTAATGAATAAGGCTCATCAAAAGGTTTTGACATTAAAGAACCAGAAGCCGCAACATCTATAATCGATCTAAGAGACTCCACTAATCCATTATAAAAAGTTTGAATTATCATTGAATCTGGTAAAGAATGATGACGAAATTTCCTAAGAAGATCTTTAAATCTCTCCCAAGCTTCATATATCGACTCTCCATCAATCTGACAAAATGATGTTATGTCATTTCTAAGTTTAGCAGTTTTGGATGGAGGAAAATATTTGCATAGAAATTTCTATGAAAGTTCTCCCCAAGTTTTGATAGATCCTGGTGCTAACGAAATTAACCACATCTTAGCCTTATCCCTAAGTGAAAAATGAAAAAGTCTAATTCTAACAGCATCGTTCGAAACTTAGTCATAATTAAAGGTAGCACAAAGTTTTAAAAAACTAGCGAGGTTGATAGATCCTGGTGCTAACGAAATTAACCACATCTTAGCCTTATCCCTAAGTGAAAAATGAAAAAGTCTAATTCTAACAGCATCGTTCGAAACTTAGTCATAATTAAAGGTAGCACAAAGTTTTAAAAAACTAGCGAGGTGTAAATTAGGATCTTCATTTGGTGTACCTCCAAATTGATTATTTTTTACCATTTGGATAATAACAAGTTTAAGCTCAAATGAATTAGCAGCTACATCAGGATTTTGGATAGATAAGTGAATTTCATCTTCTGTAAGATTTGCATAGTCTCATAAAGGTCTAGGTTAACGTTCATTTTCTATTTCTTGATTGTTCACGTTGTTTTTCATTATGTCAGGATTTCTAAGTTCTTTTCATAGATTCCTAATTCTTCTAACAGTGCATTCTAATTCTGAATCGTAGGGTATAAGATTTTTAGGTCCAAATTTAAGCATACAATTGAAATCAATGCACAGAAAAATAGTTAACTGAATTAGAAAATAAGTTGCAATTCAAGTAAAAGTTTTCTTATAGTCCTAATTTGTCCGTTACTCTAATTATGATTTTTTTTACTCCCCGGCAACGGCGTCAAAAACTATGCAGCAACTTTATAAATGCTTAAAAATACAAGAAGTTGATATTGTGCTAGAAGATTTATGTCTCCGACAACGGCGCAAAAAAACTTCACAACGGTTATAGATTTGATAAAAATGTGTATAAAATATTCAATAATTATAAAGGCACACTTATCAACATAATTATACGTATCACTCAAGTAATATAGGGCTCTAATGAAGTCCTGGACAATTTTGCGGTGAGTAAAGTGAGAGGCTACGAACTAGGATTTAGAAAATCAATACTTAATCACAACAATACAGTTCAAATTGCTTATTTGTCACTACTAGACAATTGAAATAAATATGTAATTTTAACAAACTCTTAATTAACTAATTCTACTAATAAAGTTTTTAATGTGAAGTTTGATATATAAACAAACATCCTTCTCCTTGTCAAGAAATTAAAGTGAATGGGTAAAGTGAATTAGTTCAAATTGTATTGTACCAAATAGGAGCATACCTATTCTGTACCATTTGGTCGAGGCATAAAGAACATTGACTAATCCTATACTTGGTTACTGAATCTGCAGTCAGGCTGGGAGGATACCAGTTCTCACTTCGGAGCTCCCACATTCCTCTCGCCTGAGGGCTAACATCTACACTACAACACTTAAACGGTAGGACCGAATTGAGGATTTTAGTCTGTCACTCTAAAATCTCCAATTCTTTGCCCGATAATTTTTTTCCCTATTTATTTGCTCCCAAATTTCAAGGACATTGATCCCCCTAAATTTTGGATGTAATATTCACTTTAGTTGTAATACTCAACATATTTTAAGAAATCAATTGGCCATATTAAAAGTCAATTAAGATCGAAGTGAAAATATCATCACAACTTCTTTAACGTTCTCATGGCTCAACCAATTCATACCACCATTTCACAAAATCTCAAGACAAAGAGAAAGACAGTGAAAACTACTCAAAACTCATGAAGAAGATACGATAAAACTTTGAACTTATATATAAAAGCAAAGTCATACAAACTTCAATAATTAAATACCACTTTTCTCTAATTTCTCTACAAGCAAACTCCTCGAAGTTCCTTTGAATCTCTTCCTTTCCTTACAACGCACAGAATTCTTCTTCGAAGCAGCAAGGAGGAAGAAATCTCTCACTTTCCCTCCACTCTTACAATCTCTCACACTCCACTCTTACAATCTCTCAAAGAATTCCTCACAATACTAACCTTAAATTAAACGCTCTACACTATAAAAGCAATAAAAACTCAGCGGACACCACCACGGGGCTCCTCTTTTTTTGGCCCAAATGTTTCTCTTAAAGTTGTAGAAGAGTTTTCCAAGAGTTGTCTAAGTGTCCCTTAAAAAATTGTCCACATTCAATGCACCTCTTAAGAGAACCGCCGATCTCGCCGTCGGCAGCCTCGATGGTGTCGTCGGCGGCCCTCTAGAATATTTTATTTTGGACTTTTGGAAAAACCCACCGTCGGCGCCCAAGTTCAAATCTTCATATTTTGGTCCTTTTTGTTCCAAATTCGCTCCTTTTTGCATCTTTTTGCTCCAATGACCATAATTCAATATACCTGCAACAAAACATAAAAAAATACCCTTCTTTAAAGTGGAATATCATCAATATTAGTACAAAATAGGTACGGAAATCTCGACATATTTTTCTTTGGTCAATTATACTCCTGGATTTAACTCAAATGCTAAACACAAGTTAAGGAAAAGAAGTTTATGATGGAAGAAGTAATGTTAAACATGGGGAACTAAATATAGAATCAAGGGGTAACTATAAGAAATATTGAAAATCAATTAAAACATATTGCTACTGCACTCAGTAATAGAACTTCGAGGATGAAGGTCCTTTAGAAAAGAAGTTGAAATAAGGATCCAAAGAGAAACTGAAGTTGATGAAGAGAAGGAAGAAATGGAAAGAGACCAAAATGAAAATGAACAAACACAAGGTCCTTTAGAAAAACCATTACCTCCGCTTCCTCAAAGAATGAAGCAGAAGAATAAAGATGAACAATTTACAAAATTTTTAGAAATTCTTAAGAATATAACGATAAACATTTCTTTTGTTGAAGCTTTGGAGCCAATTTCAAGTTATGTGAAATTTATGAAGGATATACTAGAAAAGAAAAAGAAGTTTACAGATCATGAGAACATTGCACTCTGTGAAGAATGTAGTGCTATTATTCAGAAAAAGCTTCCGAAAAAATTAAAAGATTCTAGCAGTTTTACTATACCTTGTGCTATTGGTGAAAATATTTTTGGAAAGGCTTTATGTGATTTAGGATCGAGTATCAATCTTATGGCTTTATTGATCTTTAACCGTTTTGATTTAGGAGTGATTTCCCCTACTATTGTATCTCTTCAGTTAGCGGATCAATCAATAACCTATCCAAAAGGAGTTATAGATGATGTATTAGTAAAAGTGGATTAATTTATTTTCCCTGTAAACTTTATAGTATTGGATATGGAACTTTATAGTATTGTATAGTATTGGATATGGTGGAAGATAAAGAAATTCCTATCATTTTTTAAGAGACCATTTCTTGCAACAGGGAGGGCTATGATAGATGTGCAAAAAGGAGAATTAATAATAAGAGCTAACGATAAAGAAGTAACATTTAATATTACAAAAGCTATGAAATATCCCGCAATAGAAAAAGATAATGAATGTTTTAGGATGGAAGTAACTGATTATCTGAGTAATGAGCAATTCAAGAATGAGTTTAAAGACAAATTAAAGTAAGGAGAATTTTTTAAAAATAAGGACAAAATAAAAGAAGAAGATTTGGATTATATTCAGGGAAAATTTGAAACTTTAGACTTGTTGGAAAACAATAAAATCAATCTTATTCCTTCAAGTATTAAACCACCTTAACCTGAACAAAAAATATTACCTGCCCCTTTAAAATATGTGTTTTTAGGAGAGGCATCTACATTGCCTATTATTGTATCTTCTAAATTAATATAAATTCATGAACAAAAAATAATAAAAATGTTAAAAAAAATATAAAAAGGCTTTTGGATGGACTTTAGCAGATATTAAAGGAATTATTCCTTCTATTTGTATGCACAAAATTCTGTTAGAGGAATAATATGAACCTAAAGCTGATCGTTAGAGGAGAATAAACCCAATAAAAAAATAAGTTGTTAAAAAAGAAATTTTAAAATGGCTAGATTCTGGAATTTTATATCCTATTTTAGACAGTGCTTGGGTAAGTCCAATTCACTGTGTTTCGAAGAAAGGAGGAGTGACTGTTGAGTAAATGAGAAAAATGAATGTCTTTTGGACTATGCAATGCACCTGCAACATTTCAAAGATATATGATCTCAATCGTTAGCAATTTTATTAAACATGGAATGGAAGTGTTTATGGATGATTTTTTGCTATTTGGAACTTCGTTTGAATTATGTTTAAATAATTTAGAAAACATTCTGGAAGTACGTGAAAAAATCAACCTAATAATAAATTGGAAAAAAAATCAATTTATGGTTGCAGGAGGAATTGTACTTGGACATAAAATTTCTAAAAATAGCATGAAAGTAGATCCTGCATAAATTCTAGTTATTGAAAAATTACCACCTCCGACTAATGTTAAAGGGGCAAGAAGTTTTTTAGGACATGCTGGTTTCTACTTGTGTTATATAAAAAATTTTTCTAAAATAATTAAGTCATTATTGCAACTTTTAGAAAGGACACAAAATTTTATTTTAATGAGGAATGCATAAAAGCATTTAAATTATTGAAAAAAAAAAATTAATCATTGCACCTATAATAGTTTCACCTAATTGGGAGAAACCATTCAAAATTAAGTGCGATGCTAGTGATTATGCTATTGGGGCTATGTTCGGATAAAGGCACAACAAAGTTTTTAGAGTAATATATTATGCTAGTAAAACTCTAAATGATGCATAAATTAACTACATTATTATTGAATGAGAGTTACTTGCTATGGTTTATGCCTTTGATAAATTTAGACCTTACTTAATTGGAACTAAATGTTAAGTGCATACAGATCATTTTGCTATTAAATACTTGATGCAAAAGAAGGATGCTAAACCAAGATTAATAAGATGGATACTTCTATTGCAAGAGTTTGATTTTACCATAGTTGATAAAAAGGGAAATGATAATCAAATAGCTGATCATTTGTCTAGAATAGAAATAAAAATATTAACTAATTTTGCAAATAAAAGTTTATATAATTTCACTCATGAACAATTATATAATAATGAAGAAATGAATGTACCATGGTATGCAAATAAAGTAAATTATATTGTAAGTGATATTTTACCATCTGATATCAAAAATCCACAATTAAAGAGATTTATACATGATTCAAAATTCTATTTTTGGGATGACCCATATTTATATAAACAATGTAAATATCTATTTATAAGAAGGTGTGTGTCTTACTAGGAAACTCAACGGATAATTGAAAAATGTCATGGTTCTGAATTTAGAGGACATTTTGGAATGAATAGAACTACAAATAAGATTTTGCAAGCCGGATTTTATTGGCCTACTCTTTTTAGAGATGTTAATGAATATATTAAAACATGTGATCGATGTTAACGAGTAGAAAATATTTAAAATATTTCTAGAAGAAATATTTCTAGAAGAAATGAAATGCCTCGAAATTACACATTAGAAGTTGAAAATTTTTATGTGTGGGGATTATATTTTATGGGACCATTTATGCCTTCATTTGGGAATTTATATATAATGGTTGCTGTTGATTATATGTCCAAATGGATTTAAGCTATCGTTGTACCTAGATGTGATGCTCGGAGTGTTTCTAAATTTTTAATTCAGAATTTTTTTACAAGATAATGAATGCCTCATTTTAGGAATAAGAAAGTCAAAAAAATTGATTAATAAATATGATATTATACATAGATTCTCTACTGCTTATCATCCTCAGACTAGCAGTCTAGCAGAGATATCAAATTGTGAAATTAGAAAAATTTTAGAAAAAGCTATAAATCCTTATAAATTGGATTGGTCTGCTAGAGTAGATACTGCATTATGGGCATACATAACTACTTATAAGACTCCCATAGGAATGTCCCCATATAGACTTATTTTTGGAAAAACATGTCACATACTAGTTGAATTGGAGCATAAAGCATTTTAGGCTATTAAGGAATTTAATTTAAATTTAAAGGATGTTGGTGAGAAAATATTATTTCAACTCAATGAACTTGAGGAGATTAGAAATGAAGCATATGATAATGAAAAAATCTAAAAAGAGAAAATGAAAATATAACATGATTGGAAAATTCTTCTAAATAAGTTTGAACTTGGACAAGAAGTTTTATTATATAATACAAGTTTGAGATTATTTCCAGGAAAACTGAAATCCAGATGGTAAGGACCATTTAAAGTGATTAAAGTTTATCATTATAGAACTGTTATTGTTAAAGATCCTAATGCTGGAAAGATATTTAAAGCTAATGGGCATCGATTAAAACATTATTATAAAAGGCACATACCACAATTTAAAGAAGTTTTAATGTATCAAAGAAAATTTGTTTGATCAAATCACGTACCGACCGTTCTACAACATGTACGTTCATTACCGGTCGATGGGAGATATTAGAGGAGGAGAAAACACTAAATGAAACATTAAGTTTGTTGTTGTTTGTGAAAAAGTTTGTTTGTGAATTATTGTTAGATAAAAAATTGTGTTTAAAAATACTAAAAAAAAGAGATAGATGTGTTAGATCAACTTGTCATGCTACTTACAGTGCTAGCTACAAGCTCTTTGGCAAAGTAGCAGTTCTAATGTCTAAAGGTTCCAAGGTATAATTGACAAGTATATTTAATCATTATGGGGGGGGGGGGGGGAAAATTTAAAAATTAAATAGAGTGACATCGGTTAGGATCACACAGTTCTGTCGTTCCAGTACCATTATTTTCTTTTAAATTTGCTTAGCTTAAACGAGTTGTTCAGCTCATTTAAACTGGGGAGATCTCATTAGCAACCGTGGGTCACCTCATCCGAGAGACTCCCATAAATTTAAAAGGATGTATTATGTTTAATTGTATTTCAAAGGATTTACAATTAGCTTTGAAAGTTTATAATTTAATTTTGAAAATTGTTTGAATTTTTAGTTTTGAAAAATTTTCATTTTATCAACCAAGCATACATAGTATGTTGAAGCAGTAGTAAATTGCAGTAAATGAAATGATAGAATATAAATAAAACTTTAAAGGCATACCTGCCATCTTGTCGTTGTTCCCACTGAAATGTTAGAACTTGCAACATATACAGAATTTTATAGAAAATTTTAAAAAATTGCAACAAAATAAAAAAAGAAGACCAGTTGAAGTTGTAGTTATCAAACTCTAGGTCATAACTTGAAGGTTTTAATGGATGATCTCCTAGAACAAAGAATAAGAAGTTCAATTATCCTCCAAATAATTCAATATGACATAAAAGAGTTCGAGGGAATAATCCCTAACAACTTTTTAGAACTCTTTGAAACATTTTGAGTTCATTTGAACCTAATATATATATTGTTCAATATATATTGTTCAATTAATCATCCCAAACTTTAAATCTAGTTTCAATGAATTAATACAACCGATGCTCAACGAACCTTGATATTTTAATTCTCCTAAGAGTGGGGTGACCGGACAGTCACTTAATGTTTTATTTAAAAGTTATGTGAGTGAATGTCTGGAGGGACAAACTCAGAGTCATTAAGAATTTTATGCCCCACACTAAAGTCGGGCTTGTACTGTTTTCAAAATGTTCATAATTAGTTATCTTTTCTAAATCTCATTAAATAATCTTGGATTAAGCCTAGTTCACTACTAAGCCCTTAACAATTTCATGGGTAATTTTGTAATTATCAAAATGTCAATTTAAGGGAGATATATTCTTATCAAATGGTAATGCTATCGTCTAATTACCAATTAGGGGCTTTAAATGATTTATCTATTATCTTTCGAACTTAGGCCCACTACCTTAGTATCATCTAATTAAATTAACTTTTAAATCAGAATAATTTATAAAATTACAATTTTACCCTTATCATGAAAAGGTGGCAAATTGATTTCTACCTCTTAACCCATTATATTTTAAAAATCCAAATGTGTTCACTATGATCAAAGTTACCTATTTACCCTTTTGTTAATCCAAAATTTTAATTAAGAGATCAATCCAAAATTATCATTTTGCCCCAAGGGCTATCCACTTCATAACTCATCAAATAAAACTTAAATGACTTTTAAAATTTTTATCGTACCCCAGTCATGGGTCAATTAAAATATCAGAGGAGAAAATGTGATTTTTCTTATTTTTATGTTTTTATATAATTATTTTAACTCAAAAAATAGGATTTTCAATGATTATTTTTTTAACTAATCAATGTAATGTTTTTGTTCATGATAAAATTATTAAAGGTTTACCTAAGTTAGGGGATCACTTCGACAAAATTTCATAATTATTTTTAAATTATATTTTCAGTTATTAAAATTATTTATTGATTTTAGTGATTAATTTAAGAGAAAATCTGTCTTAATTACTAAAATCACTTTTTAAATTTTTCTTAAATTTCTCTAAGTTCAGAGAACTTGCAGAAATAAAGTTTTCATTTATGAAAATTTTATTATACTTATTATAAACATTTTTTTGAAAAAATAAGAAAAAAACACATTTTTGGCATTTAAAATTACATAACAAAATAAGAAGAATTAGGAAAAATATTTTAAGTGGTCTTATTTGCTGAGGGAACAATTAGGAACAATTTAGTATATTTTCATTATTTATAATTCAAAAAGTGGCTCAAAAAAGAAGAAATTATTTTAAGAAAATTTTTATTTTTCATAAGTGCCGTGAAAAACATAAAAACATAAACATATAAGAAGAAATCATTTTTCATTATTTAAAATTTTTATTTTTCATAATTTTTATCACTCAGAAAATTACTTTTTAAAATTTTTGTAATTATAGTTAATTTATAATAATTTAATTTAAAAATACTATTTTACTTGGAAAATAGACTTTAGTGCTCAAACTAATTCAAATTAATTTTAATTTCTTACACTGTGTTAAAATGATCATTATTCAGAGTGTGGAATGATTTTTGTTAATTTTTTAATATTATTTTATTCATTTTAATTTTAGTGAGTTTTTAATATTATTTTATTCATTTTAATTTTAGTGAGTTTTTAGGATTTAATTAACTATAGCAATTTACATAAACATTTAAACTTGATTTATATTTTTCCTAAAGTCCTCTAATCACAAGGAATTTACTAAAATAAGCCTCATATTTTTCTAATTTTTAATTTATTTTCTATTATTATTTCAAGTAAAAATAAGAAACTAGGCTTAAAAATTTTGTTTTCAAAGCTAGAGATGCTCTCTGAACTTGAAAAAATCAAAGAACATCCCTATTAACATGAGGAATCAATCCCTAAAATTTCAAGCCACGGTGATAATTATTTAATTAATTGGAATCAAAATATTTCAGAGAGTATTTAATTAATTAAAAATCAAAAACGCATAAAATAATTTTTATTTTTATTCCACATTATTTAACTCTGTTCACTAAGCAATAGAGTATTTTTATTTATTTTTTTAATTTTTTGTACACCAATTTATACATTTTCTAATTTCTACAATTAAAATAATAAAAAATCCTTTAATTTCCTACTAAACATAGTCAGTGCCAACCTATCCTACGATAGCTTCGAAAGACCATGTGATGCTATTTCAATTCACTGCCGCCTTATGCGACAACTACCAAGCTAACTACGCTTTATGAACCAAGTGCAGATCTGACGTGATCTGGACCATCCAAACGATACATGCGCGATTCAACGACTCTCCATCTTCATCTCCAACTAACCTAGCCTGACGATTGTCCAACTTAAAACCTTAACATCTCTCTCGATACTTAATGGAATAATATGGGGTTCATTCCTACACTTTCATCTAGTCCACACAAATGTGCTTATATAGTCACATGCTCATGAAATTAAACTTTCTTCACAAAAACCCAAACATAGCTCGATTTTAGGGAAAATGGGCTATACCTTTGTGGAGAGGGGAGGCCTCAATCATATGCTTGGAGAAACTTTAGTGAAGTCTGGTGAACCTCCTAGAAGTGTCACTTTGCTTTGTTGAATGCTCTGAGTAAAAGTTCCTCCAACAGGTGGTATAGTATTGGTATAGAGCTAGGTTAGAGTGGGTGGGGGATGGGGCTTTCAGTGGGGATCTCCTTAGTTTGGTCTGGGGAAGCTTTTGAAATAGTCAATTTGGAGTTTTATGGATTTTTGAAAAATTATCAGAAAATGGTCTGGTTTTGAGTTCTGAAATTAAGCTCAAACAATAGAGAAGGTGGTTGGTAAATGGTTGAAATGGGCTCAGGAAGTCTTGGAGAAGCTACAGAAGAAATTTGGCAGTGCCTCCCTAAGGAAATGTGCACTATCGATGTTTGGATGTGGGAGGTAGTGTTTAAATAAATGAGGCCATGGTTGCCACCACGGCTGGCCAGTGGGTGGAATCAACTGCTTATAAGAAGGGCAGAAATCAAGGGATCTATTACCCTTTCCTTTTGTTTGATAATATTTTCACAGGTCTTCATTTTGTTGGGCCCACCCTGCTGTTTAACTAAAGGAATCAAACAAGGTGTCCTCTCTCACCCACTGATTTTATTCTAGTGTTTGACTACCTTTCTCTTATTCTCAACCAAATTCCAAATGTATCTCCTCACAACCTTTTCAAGCATAGCTCAAACATTTCCATCAGCCATCTATCATATGCAGATGATGTCATTCCTTCTTTCTCAAAGGCTACAAAACCTCTACAAAACCTGGAGCTAGGTAAATCCAAAAACTTCTCAATGAGTTTCTATTGTGCTCTGGACTGCAGCTGAAAAAACATAAATGCAGTATTTATTTCAGCAAAGGTGTTAAACAACCTTCCAGACAATGGGTTTCTGATTATACTAGCTTTCAAACTCCTCACTCTCATCTGAATTATTTGGGGGTTCATTTGCTGAAAGGTAGGACTAGACAAATCCAATTTGATGAGGTGGTTACTAAGATCCAATCTATGCTCACATGCTCACAAACTGCACAAACTGGACTAACTCATTTCTTTCAAATGGAGGAAGGATTACCCTCCTAAAACATGTCCTGTTAGCCTTCCCCTCCTACATCCTCCAAATGGCTATGAAAAAGAGCACTCAGCAACTTCTTGAGAAAACTTTCAACAGATTTCTTTGGTCTGGTCAAAGAACTCAAAAACATTGGAACAATTGGAACACTATTTGCAAACCAATTAATAATGGGGTTCTGGGGTTTAGAAGTTTGAAGCATATACATTAGATCAATTTCTGCAAGTTGTGGATTCATTTCAGAGCTCAAGAGTCCCTTTGGGCAATTTTTCTCAAAGGCAAGTATTGTAGAGGTTAACATCCCTCTCTTGCTACATCTAAGCTGGGAGACTCCAGAATTTGGTCCCAAATGATCAAAAGTAAAGATAAAGCTAAGGATTATCTTATATGGGATTATGGAGAGGGGAATTTAAAATTTTGGCTTGATAACTGGATGGGGAATGGGAAACTTTCTGACAAGATTTATGCTCCCTTTCCAACTTCTACCAAAGTATCAGATTGTTGGAATGAAGGTCAGTGGAATCTCACTGCATTAAACAACATACTAGATAATTCTACCATTCATAGGATTAACAACATCCCTGTGGATACATCTAAGAAAGATAAACTCATTTCCAAGCAAGGTGTTTCCCAATCTATTACTGCTTATATATATTCACAACAATCACATGGGGTGAGCTTTCTCTGGGGGAAACCTTTTTGGGATAAGTTCCTCTCCCCCTCAATGTCTTTCTGTTGTTGGAGAATCATCTCTAAATGCCTCCCAACTGATGATATTCTGAAATTGAAGGGTTTAAGAGGCCCTTCTGGCTGTATTCTTTGCAGAAGTCATGAGGAAACTACTGATCATCTTTTTTTTTTCAATGCCAGTTTGTCCAACAAGTCTGGTCTATTGTTCTTAGAAATTTGAAAGTGCAAACCATCAATCTTACTTGGCAGAAATTCCTTTATTGCTAGAAAGAGTGGCTTCAATTAAAACTTTTGGTGATCCTTTATGTGGTGGCTTGGTTCTCTTGGATGGCATGAAATAAGGCCAAATTTGAGGAACATCTACCCCTTCCCTCTAAGGTGGCAGCCAACTATTTAGCATTTTTGTAAAAAAATTACTCACTTGAAGGCCTTTCCTGATCGTCATATGACTAACTTTTTGGCTAGTCAACCTATTTTGGAGCACCCCCTAGTGTATTGGCTCAAACCTCTTGCTGGTTGGCTGAAAGCTAACACTGATGGCAATTTTTATAGATCCACTGTTGACATTGGTTGAGTGTTCAGAAATTCAAATGGTGCTTGTCTCCTTCATTTTCTATCTCCTATTTTTACTATTGATGCTCTGGAAGCTGAGGCATTGGTCATCTTTGGGCCATCTATATTGCATCCAAAGCCAAATTTTAAAACCTCATTGTGGAGACTGATTCCAAGGTCATGATTAGCATACTCCTTAATACCACCCTCTGCCCCTGGCACATTCTGAAATGGAAGAATAGAATTTCCTATAGCTCCCTGGGTATCAATCTGAAATTTTTTGTTTATTCATAGAGAAGGAAACAGACCTTCTTATTGGCTTGCTCATGCTGGTGTTGGGGCAGATAGACCCAACATTACTAAGGATGTTCACCCTCCTCTTCTTTTCCTTCTCAAGGGGGATCTTATTAATCTGCCTTTCTGCAGAATTTTGTAATCTGTGATTTCTTTCTTCTGGTTTTTGATATATATATATATATATATATATATACATACATTGTTATATATATATATGACCCCTTTTGTATTTTCTTTTGTTTTGAAGGGGAATTTCCTTCCCCCCCTCCTTTTGTACTCCCTTTTGCTTTGTTAACATGTAAGGAGCCATGAGTTTCTCTTTTCTTGTATATATATATATGACACTATCTGCTAGGATTTCATCTTGGAGGCCCTCTCTACTAGAGGTTTTTCAAATAAAATTTGTACTCTTATTCACAAGCTGCTTAAGGACAACACCCATTCTGTCCTAATTAATGAGCAAAGTTGGAGACAATTTTCTACTTCTAGCAGTTTAAAGCAAGGGGATCCCCTATCTCCCACAATTTTCATTTTAGCTATGGACCACCTCTCCATAATGCTCAATAAAAACCTCCTCCCTATCAGTTATGCCAGGTACCATAATAAATCTAAAATTGTTGTTTATTATTTAATTTATGTTGATGATATCATGGTGTTTTCTAGTGCTAACAAGAATGCAGTGAAGAAAGTAGTAAAATGCCTACAGATTTTCCAAATGATTTTTAACCTAGATAAGTGTAGTATTTACATTAACAAGTTTATTCTAATGGGGCAAAAGCATTGGATTCTTGATTACACCGGATTCATTAGTTTCAAACTGCCAATTAAATATCTTGGAGTTTGGCTGATCAAAGGATGATCTAAACAAACTCAGTTTGAGGATGTGCTAAGAAAATTTTCTGTCACTTTATCTAGATGGACACACTCTTTTCTTTCTAATGGAGGTAGAATAACTTTGTTGAAGAGTAGACTAACTATTTTGCCATCCAATATCTTCCAAAAGACTACTATGAAGAATAGTACTCAACTACAAAGGGAAAGGGCTTTCAACAGATTTTTCTGGGCTGGTTAGAGGCAGCAACTTCACTGGGCTAGCTGGCAAAAATTTGTTAAACCTACTTTGTTAGGTGGCATTGGTTTTAAAGGACTACAGTACCTTCTTAAAGTTAACCTCTATAAAATTTGGATCAAATTTAGAGAGTAGCATTCCCTTTGGGCTAAATTTATGATGATTAAATATTGTAAAGGGAGTCATCCTTGCAATGTGGAAAAGAAGATTGGGGACTCTAGACTT
>NW_018165093.1:14885-19875 GCF_001263595.1 Phalaenopsis equestris
TCAGCCACTTTCAAATCACTATTATATATATTGGTAGTGGGGAGAGCCAATCTTTAGGACACCAATTATCAAGCCAAAACTTGATGTCCCCATTACCAAGCTCCCAGCTGTAGTTAGCTTCAGCAATATGTCTGATTTTCAGCATTTTCATCCAAATTCTAGAGTCACCAGTTTTCCTTAAGACCAAAGTGGGGTGCTGATCTTTGCAGTACTTACTCCGCATGAATTTTGCCCACAGTGAGTTTTGGGTCCTGAACTTAATTCAGAGTTTACAGAAATTGATGTGGAGGAGTTGTTCAAGGTCCTTAAATCCAATTCCCCCAGCAATTTGAGGTTTAGCAACTTTCCACCAAGAAGCCCAATGCATTTGCTGTCATTAACCAGCCCACAGGAATTTGTTAAACATTCTCTCCAGCTGTGCTTGGGTACTTTTCTTTATAGTAGTCATTTGTAGTATATAGGCTGGGAAGGTAGTGATTATGCTCTTTAGCAAGGTAATTCTTCCCCCATTAGATAAGAAGGTCTGAGTCCACCCATTAAGAAGGTTGGAAATTTTATTCAGAACCTCATCAAACTGAGTTTGTTTAGCTCTGCCAGTAATTAAGAGCACCCCAAGGTACTTAATAGGGAGTTGAGTATTTGTGAAACTAGTATAATCTGATGCCCAAAGTTTTTGAGTGGAGGGTACATTTTTATAGAAAACCATTTGACACTTTGCTGGATTAAAAGCCATACCTGAGAGAGCTTGAAAATTCTGGAGAGTTTGGAAGACTTTTTTGATAGCATTTTTGCTGGCTCTGGAGAAAACCATTATGTCATCAGCATATAGTAAGTGAGTGATAACAATGTTGGATCTGTTATGATATCTGTGTTGACTATGATTCAGCAAGGCTTCATCCAGTATTCTGGACAAGTAGTCAATGACAAGTATAAAGATGGTAGGGGAAAGCGGATCCCCTTATTTTAACCCTCTTGTAGCAGTGAAAGAGCCCTTCCCTTGCCCATTTATCAGAATGGAATGATCATTATTGTGCAGCCACCCAGCATTAAAACCTCTAACACTTAAAACCTCCAAAATGTAATCCCAGCTTATAGTATCATAAGCTTTCCTTAAGTTCAGATTATATATCATATTACCCCCTCTACAAGCTTTATTCAAGTCCTGTAGAAGTTCTTGGGCCAAAAGAGTGTTATCAATAATAGACCTACCTTTCACAAAAGCCATTTGATTGGGTTTAATTATGTAGTCCAAGTGAGGTTGAAGCCTGTTCACAATGATTTTACTGATGGTTTTACTGATGATAGTGGTTAAAAAGATGGGTCTGAAATGATTCCAAGTGTTCTGTATTTCAGATTTAGGGATCAGTACAGTGGTGGAGGAGCAAAAGTATTTTGGAAGATTGTTGCCTTTAAAGAAGCTTGTAACAGTAGCTATAACATCAGTCTTAATGATATCCCAGGACTTCTTGTAGAATTCAGCAGTGAAACCATCAGGGCCAGCAGACTTGCTGCTATCAATGGATTTAATTGCATTCCATATTTCGTTTTCAGTGGTGGTATCTGTGAACTTGAGACCAGCAGTGTAGTTCAGTTCTTCCATGAAGTGTTCCTTCTCAATATGGGGTCTGAAGTGGTGGTCCTGGTTGAGTAGATCTTTATAATAACATATAGCATCATTAGCTATATCATTATTGTTGTGTAACAACTGGCCATTAGCATTTTGAATAGCATTGATGGTATTGAATTTTCTTTTATATTTGATGTAGGCATGAAAGAATCTAGTGTTTCTATCCCCATCAGTTAAAATATTCATGGATGCCTTCTGTTTAAGAAATTTTTCCTGATAATCAATGGCACTAAGGAGGTAGTTCTGAGCAGTCAGCAGCTTTTTCTCCTCCTCAATACCAAGCTGTCCCCCCCTCTCCAGAGCTTTAACTTCCTCTTCAGCCTTCTGAACTGTGGTATGGACATTTCCAAAAGTGTTCCAGCTCCAACTTTTGAGGGCTTTAGCAATCTTGATTTGCAGTAAGCTTATACAAAGGTTAGGAGGAAGTGATTGAACCAAGCATCATTGACCAATATTCTATCTAGCCTCTCCCAGATAGAACCCCTTTTATATATATATATATATATATATATTTGATTAGTAGTATTTTAAGCCAAAATGAGCCAAACGCGAACGACCAAATTTTTGTTCGTGTTCAGCTCATTAACTTAGTGAACAAGTCGAACACGAGCTTCTTAAAGAGCTGAAAATGAGCTATTTTGATAGCCGTACTAGGCCCAGGGAGGTCAGGGGGTGCTTAATAATGGTTAACTCCCAAGGGTAAGCAACGATGAATGAGATATTTGAGTTTAGGCCAAATATGAGGTGAAATTTCTTAAATCAAGGGACCATTGGTCCATAGCTCATTTTGGCTTGTTTAGGTGTGTTTAGCCTGGTCCATAGGGTGTGCTTAGTTGTTTTGGGGACATTAATTTGGTGACTTTAAGGTGGCTAAGTCAATTTTGGGCATGGGTCCAATTTGGGTCCAAAATGGCTAAAAGTTGGGTTTGGGTTAGGCTAGCCATGACCTTGAGCTCAATTGGTTAATCATAATTGTGTAGATGATTCTCATGAAGATTTTTGTTGAAGGATGGAAGTGATTTAGAGTTCAATTGAAAGCTTAAGTTGAAGGTTTTTGAGATTTTGGTCAATTTGGGCAAGTTGGGCTAGACTTGGGTCTAGGTTGGGCTAAGGTCAGGCTAAGTCCAAATTGATGGTTGAAAATGGTCTATAGGAATGTAATGAAGAGTTTTCAACATAAATTGGGTGCCAATCTTTGGGTTAGGGCATTAAATTTGGTGGAATTTGGGGACATAGCCAACTTGGGGCAAATTTGGGGATTTTTGGATTTGGATCAAAATTAAGGGAAATTGTGGCTTCACCAAGGCTAATTGAAGGTCCATTTAGATGTGTATAATTTTTATGAAGATTTTTAGAAGTCAAATTGAGGCAATTGAGTAGGCTATGGGGTTCAATTTAGTGGGATTAAGTCCTGTGGCAAAAATTTGGGTTTTGATTTAGATCAAAATTGGGCTCAAAGCATGGGTCAATTAGGCTTGGCTTTGGTTTGGATTAATCAAATGAAAGATTAATTTGAGTTTAGAATTGAAATTGACGGAAATTGGAACCAAATTGATGAACATTTAAGGTGACTTTAGGGAAATTGGGCCTTTAAAAGCAATTTGGGGGTTTTGGTCAAAATGGTCAAATGATCAATTTGGGTTCAATTGAAGGGTCCAAATTGGCTTTAGAAACATTTAGAATCATTTTTGAGGTTTTGGGAAATTTTGGGGTGTAGTTTTTGCATATTTTGGGGGTATTTTAGTAATTTTGGAAGTTTTTGGTTGATTTTGGCAATTTGGGTATTTTGAAATGGTTTGAGATGATTTTTGAACAAATTTGGGTATTTTGAGTGAAATTGGGATTTTTGGCCAAATTTGGGATTTGGGGGTGTTTAGGAGATTTGGGATTTTTGGCCAAATTTGGGATTTGGGGGTGTTTAGGAGATTTGGGTAGGTTTGGGGGAAAAAGGCTTGAATGGGTACTTTGGTGAAATTGAGGTGCCAACCACCATAGTTGAACTATGGACCAATGAAATCCCCATTTGGGTCCTTCATGTACTGGTCTTAGCTAAATTAGAATCATGTAGTGTTTGGACTTGAGACAGTCCATGTAAAATCTATTACATCCTTTATCTAGCTTTGTCTTCACCGGGTAAGGTTATGAACTTACTTAGTGAACAACATCTAGATGAACTGCACTATATTTTTCAGACCGTGTAAGCCTTAGATTAGAGTAACCCTGAAATTGGTAACACATCAAGTAATTCTAGTCCATGGGTGATAATGATACAAGGTTTTATAATACACCGACTTTATTAGTGTACTTTCTTCCATTATAAATTGAAAGTAAGGAGGGGAAATGAGAGTAGAAGCGAGATCGAATTAACCTCAGTGGTTGTTTGTTTATGAATTTGTGAGCCTATGTATTGGAGTTTGTGTGTCTATGTTTGTGAGTCAAGTTTAATGAGTCATGGAAGATGACAAAGCTTATCTCAATATTTTAAACTTGTTAGCATCTAACAATTCTTTTATAAAGTTTAAAATGTGTTCCTATTTAATCTTCAATTTATACCTGTTCTACTATTTAAAATTCCTTTATAGTGTTATGTCAAGCATGTTTAAGCTATATTAACTTTCCACTGCAATCTTCTACCATGTGTTATTTGATGATATTTTTGTAGGATGTGTAGTAAATTCTAAAAGTGATCTTTCGCTGCCGCAGATTTTTGTACTTCATTGATACACATGTTTGGGCTTAAGTTTAGGGGGAAAAGAAAAATGTTTCAAATTTAAACCATACTTGTTTTCAAAATTATTACAAATAAAATTATATTTTATTCCTAATGATTATTGTTATGTGGAGTCACCTTAATGATGTAATAATTTTAAGTATAAAAATGTAGTATGAAAATTTAGTTGATATTTTCAGTGAAAAGGGTGAACCTAGAGTTAAGGATATTTATTTGAGAGCATGGGCAAATGAATAACTATAAGAAAAATTGTATTTTCTTAAAAAAAATTAAGGAGTATTAGAATTTTTATTTTCAAACATTTAAGGCTCTCTTAGAAAGTATTTTAAGTATATATATATATATATATATATATATATATTTTAGAAAAGAAAAAGAGGTACTCATGGGTCCTTACATGTTACCGAAACAAAGGAAGAAGATACAGAGAGATTACATAAGAAGGTGTGGGGGGGGGTCATAATATATATATATATCAAAAGATGTAAATATAGAAATGAAGGAGAACTTCATATGTATCTCTTCTTATTTGTAAAAGCATATCTATGAAAACACCAAAAAGAAGGGACCAAAAGTTACAGCATTCTGCAGAAAGGTAAATTTGAAAGGTCTCCCTTGAGAAGTAAATGAAG
>NW_018165093.1:20178-27132 GCF_001263595.1 Phalaenopsis equestris
GGAGTTTGGTAATGTAGCAGACACTTACCCATAGGATTCCTGAAGACACCTCCGTGCCCCGCATAGGTCTTAAAGAAGCTGCCATCAATATTGGCTTTCAGCCAACCTGCAGGAGGTTTGACCCAATAGACAAGTGGGTGCTCAATTAATGGTTGATAATTAAAGGTTGATTCACCAATGAGTTGGTTTTGAAAAGGTCAGGAAAAGTTTTCCACTGTGTGAGTTTTTTTAAAAAGGCTAAACAGTTAGCAGCAACCTTAGTTGGATGTGGTAAAAGATCTTCAAATTTGGCTTTATTTCTGGCCATCCAAGTGAACCAAGCCAGCACACAAGGTATCACCTCAAGTTTTAGCTGAAGCCATTCCTTCCAGAAGGATAAAAATTTCTGCCATGTAAGAGTGATGGTATGGACTTTCAAGTTTCTAAGTACATTAGACCAAATCTGCTGGATAAAATGGCATTGGAAGGATAAGTGATCAGTTGTTTCCTCTTGCCCTTTACGTAGAAGAAAACAAGAGGGACCTCTCAATCCCTCAGTTTCAGAATGTCATCAGTAGGTAGGCATTTTGAGAAGATTCTGCAGCAACAGAAGGACATAGAGGGTGAGAGGAAATTGTTCCAAAAGGGTTTCCCCCAGAGACAGTTCATGCCATGGTTTAGTTGGGAGTAGATGTAACCAGTAGTTGACTGGGAGACCCCTTGCTTGGGAATGAGAATTTCCTTCTTAGTAGTATTCAAAGGAATGTTGTTAATCTTTTTGATGGTATGGTTATCCAGCATGTTGGTTAAGGCAGTAGTATTCCACTGGTTTTCATTCCAGTAATCTAAAGCTTTGGCAGATGTTGGGTGGGGAGTAGTTAGCTTGTCAGCCAGTTTCCCATGCCCCATCCAGTTGTCAAGCCAAAAGTTGATGTTCCCCTCTCCCAGGTCCCATATAAAGTAGTCTTCAGCTTTATCTTTATGTTTAATCATGTGAGACCAGATCCTGGAATCTCCCAGTTTGGATGTAGCAAGGGTGGGATGAGAGCCTCTACAATACTTGCCTTTAAGAAAAATAGCCCAAAGTGACTCTTGAGCTCTAAAGTGTATCCACAACTTGCAGAAATTGATCAGATGAAGATGCTTGAAACTTCTAAAACCTAAACCTCCATTCTGAGTAGGTTTACAAATAGAATTCCAGTTTGTCCAGTGCTTCTGTGTTCTTTGACCTAACCAGAGAAATCTGTTGAAGGTTGTTTCAAGAAGCTGCTGAGTGCTCTTTTTCATAGAACTTGAATTTTTGTCACAACATCATCAAATTGGATCTGTCTAGTCCTTCCTTTCAGTAGAAAGACCCCCAGATATTTCAGATGGGTGTGTTTGAAATCCAGTAAAATCAGAGACCCAGTGTTTGAAAGGTTGTTTAACACCTTTGTTGAAGTACTGTAGTAAATACATCACTTTTGTTTGTTCAGCTGTAGCCCAGAACAAGACAGAAAATCATTGAGAAGGCTTTGGATTTGTTTTTCAGCAGGTTTAGTGTCCTTAGAAAAAATAATAATATCATCTGCATAGGAGAGATGGCTAACGGAAATGTTTGAACTGTGCTTAAATAGGTTGTGAGGAGATATGTTTGGAATTTGATTGAGAATAAGGGAAAGATAGTTAAAGACAATAATGAAAATAGTGGGGGAAAGAGGGTCATCTTGTTTGATTCCTTTAGAGGCAGTAAAGAAACCATTAGTCTTTCCATTGATGAGAATAGAAAGAGCATTATTATTCAACCATCTTCTGATTAAGCATATAAAATCCATATTGAAGCCTCTAGCCTGCAGAACCTCTTCAATGAAATCCCAGTGCATGGTGTCATAAGCCTTGCTAATATTCAATTTGTAAACCAGATTTCCTCCTCTGCATCTCTTATCTAGGTCTAAGAAAAGTTCCTGAGCTAAGAGGACATTGTCCACAATGCTTCTACCTTTGATGAAGGCAGTTTGGTTACTGCTGATGATTCTGTTGAGGTGAGGTTGAATTCTTGCCACCAAAATCTTGCTGATGATTTTAGAGATCACACTAGTGAGACTTATGGGTCTGATCTGGTCCCATCTGTGACACACATTCTCCTTAGGGATAAGGACAATGGTGGAAGCGGAGAAAAATTTGTTAGGTTCAATACCAGTGAAAAAATCCTGTACAACATCCACTACATCATGTTTAATGACATTCCAAGTAGATTTGTAAAATTCAGCAGAAAATCCATCTGGAACTGCTGCTTTACTGTCAATAGAATTTAGAGCAAATTTAATCTCCTCTTCAGAAGGGATTTCAGCAAGCTTGAGAGTAGAAGTGTAACTTCTGCAGTGGTCGAACAAACTTCCTATAACTTCAGTCCTAGCTACCTCACTTCTAGAAAAGATCCTTTTGAAATTCTCAATAGTATTATCAGCAATATCTTGTGGAGCTTTCAGCCAAGCTCCCTTTAAATCTTTAATTTTATGAATTTCATTGCATTTCCTTTTGTGATTAATAATAGCATGATAATAATTGGAATTTCTGTCCCCCAAGCAAAAATGATTTTGAGCAGCTTTATGGTGGAGGAGATGTTCTTGTAAATAGATAGCATTTAGTAGTCTTTCATTGGGATTGTAAAGATCATTTTCAAAATTAGGATCAAGGCTGATTTTGCATTCCAAATTCTTTACAGTGGCTTCAGCTTCCATCACTCTTGTGTTTAAATTTCCAAAGGTCTGCCAATTTCAGGCTTTGAGCTTAGTAGCAAGCCTTTTGTGTAGAATCCATAACTTCACCCAAGGATTACTGTTGTGATAGTTGTTCCAAACAGTTCTAACTTGATTCATAAAGTCTGGATGGGAAGACCAGACATTTAAATATCTGAACTTACTTTTGGAAGGGCTTAAGGAGCTGCTGATAGAGATCAAAAGAGGTCTGTGGTCTGAACCAGACATTGAGAGGTGAGAGACAGATGTATGGAAAAAATCATTAAGCCAGTGATCATTTACAAGGGCTCTATCAATTCTTTCCCAAACCTTCCCTCTTCTCCAAGTGAATCTGTGGCCAGAGAAACCCAAATAAAAAAATCTAGCCATATGCATGTTGTCTAAAAAGAAGTTCATCTTATTAGTATCAGGAGGTCTGCCTCCAATCTTTTCATCAGAGGAAGTAATGCAGTTGAAATCACCACAAATCAGCCAATTAGAGGAGGTGTTAGTACTCAGTTTAAGGAGCTCCTTCCAAAGCTCCACTCTACCAGCAGAGGAGGTAGTGGCATAGACAAAAGTAGCATGTGCAAAATGGCCAGCCATAGAAAGGGATACATGTAAAAACTGAGGATGATCTACAAGAACTTGCCAAGATATTTCATTCCTGCAAAGTAACCATATCTTATTGTTACAATTAGCAGCACATTGGAAGCCATGAAATTTTTTAATAATTCTATCCTTATATTTAGACACCATTGGTTCCTGGAGAGCAATACACCAAAGTTTGTACACCCTATTCAGATGCAATACTTTGCTAAGGGACCTAGGGTGTGCCAATACCCTAACATTCCAGCAAAGAAGATTAATCATTAATCATTTTTCCTCTCCTCTATGTTCTAGGAAGAGATTCCAAACTTTAAGACATAATTTCTCCAGGGGTAGTTGTAACATTCTGCAGCTCTAGTATCAGCTTCTTTTTCTTTTTGGACTGGTGAATATGCCATTCTTCTTCTAGATCAACTTTCAGATTTTGAATCACATTATCTTCCACAACATTAATGATATCATGATGCACTGTAGGTTGGTCTGTATGCCCCTTGAAACAACGTGTCAAAGTTAAATCCTAGGGCAAGACAGCTTTTCCTAGTTCAGAACACACAACAGAAACTTCAACAGAGGGAGGAGGAGCCAAAGGAGGAATAAGGGGAAGAGGCATAAAAATCATGTTAGGGGAAGGTTCAAAAGGGCCTTCATCAGGAAGAACAGTCCCAGTAATGGGAGAAAAGGTTTCATCAAGATGGTTTTCAGGAAGGGAAGGAGCAAGAAAGGAGTGGGAGGGCAAACTAGAAGTTCCTACCACCTGGTCATCAGTGAGAGCTGCCATCAAGGGTGGGCAGTGTGTAGTAGGGATAAAAGTCGTAGGTAGAGATTCAAAATCAGGATAAAGGGGCAAGATTTTGGTTGGGTCTAGCTGTGGTGAGGAAAGAGGTTGTCTAGGGGAGGTTGTAAATTTTTTCTTTGGTTGTAATCTGAAGCATCTGTTGTTAGTGTGTCCATACATCTTACAATTGTGGCAATAATATGGTCTTTGCTCCATAACAATTTTCTGACAATATCCATTGTTTGCTGTACCCAACCAAATTTCATCAATTTCTTGTTGGGTGATGTCCCTTTCTACTACGATTCTGGCCACAGCAGGTCTTGATAGGTTAAAGGTGGGAGCATCAAGCTTCATGGGTCTTCCAAGGGCAGTGCTAATGGTAAATAAGACTTGGTGGTTGAAAAAATGGAACTTTAAGTCAGACATCTTAAACCAAATAGGGACTATAGGTGGTTTCTTTGAGGGATCAAAATCTATAGTCCATTTCAACAATTTCATAGAGATGCCATCCAAAAAGAGGACTTGCTTAGCAAAAAACCTTGCATAATCCTCTTCTTTAGCTAATTGAATCATTATATGCCTACCATCCATGAGTCCAACTTTCCAAGAACCAACCAGCTTTAACTCATCAAACTTGGAAATTGAAATTTGCCCATCAGGGTGAATTTTCTAGCCTCAGCCAAAGAGGTGATTTCCTGGTCAGAGAACACTGCAGCCACCTTGCCTCTTTTTCTACCTAAAGCTTTCACATAGGGGCAATCTCCTTTGCCAAGAGTAGCATCATGATAAACTTGGGGGAAGACAAGGTTCTCAGCATTTTGCAAAGTTTCAAAACCTTTTCCCACCACATCAGCAAAAGTGGCTTTAGACCATTGGATATTAGTCTCTAAATCAAAGGGAATGGGGGAGGCCATTAGATGCAGCCACAAAAAAACTCAGAATGGGAAAACAGAGAAAGTAACCAATGGAACAGTAGCCGAAAAAATCCAAAGAGAAACAGCAGCAAAAAAAGAACTTTCAAACCAGTGAAAACCTCCAAGGAGATTTAGCAGGGTGATGAGACACAAAACAAACACAGTCAGGGAGGATTAGTTGGAGGCCATGTAGCACCATTGCAGAAACCCTAGCAGAGCTAGGGAAGCAGCCGCCACCTTTTTTAAGTATATATATATATATATATACCTCAACATGTGGTCTTCCCACAATGATTTCCTTAATCAGGTCTTATTGGTTTGGAGGGATTGTCACCATTCCAACCCTCTGATTAAGTTATGGCAACTGCAAAAGAAGTTAGGTAGACATTTATCTAACTGGAATTGGAAAATAGTGGGAGACATCAACATAAATGTAGTGGAGATTGAAAAGTCAGTTGCTAATTTGGAAGCTGAATTAGAGATTAACCCTAATGTGGAGAAGGATCTATTGATTGCAAATGAAAATTTGATGAATGTCATCTGTATGCAGGAGGATTTCTTTGCCCAAAAGGCTGCTAAGACCAGATTTTGTAGGGGAGATAGAAACTCAAAATATTTTCATGCAAAATATTTTCATGTCTGGATAGAAGAAAGTGCAACACAATACACAATACATAAGATTAAGGAGACTGATGGCAAGTGGCTCAATTCTGAAGATTTGATTGATGCATGTGTTGTTAACTACTACCAAACACTCTTTGAACAACCTTCTGCTCTTAGGCCCTCCATCTAGCTGGAGTTGTTTTGCATGGATTAGAACTTTATGAGGGGACTGGATCTGACATCTATTCCTTGGAAAGAGGAAATTTGGTCTGCTATGGCTTCCATTGATACCTCCAAAGTTGCTGGTCCTGATGGATTTTCTGCTGATTTCTATAAGAAATCATGGAAGATCATTAAAGATGATACTATAAAGGCTGTCCAAGGTTTCTTCAGAGGTTTGGATCTTCCCAACAATTTTAAATGCTCCAACATAACTCTAATTCCCAAATCTTCTTCTGCTATCTCTTGGGATCTTTTCAAGCCCATCAACCTCACAAATGTGATATCTAAAATGATTAGTAAAGTGATCTCAAACAGACTCCAACCCCTCCTTCCCAAGCTTATTTGTGAGAACCAGTCAGCTTTCATTAAAGGGAGAAGCATTGTAGAGAATGTTCTGCTAGCCCAAGCACTGGTGTTGGATCTGGACAAGCAATGCAGAGGGGGGAACCTTATAATGAAATTGGATATTAGGAAGCGATATGACACCATCAACGGGGATTTCATTGAGTAAGTGTTGTATGCTAAGGGATTTAATGAACAATTTATCTTGCTGATACATAGATGTGATATTAGGAAGGCATATGACAGCATCAACTGGGATTTCATTGAGGAAGTGTTGTATGCTAAGGGAACTGATACATAGATGGATAAGAAACAACTCTCAATCTGTGTTTATAAATGGCAAATCTCATGGTTTCTTCACCTCATCTAGAGGAATCAAGCAAGGTGACCCACTGTCTCCAACTATCTTCATCATTGCTTTTGATTTCTTCTCTAAAATGTTGAATCAGCTCATGGTTTCATCCCCTCATACACTCTACAGTCATAGATCTAACATTGCTGTGAATCATTTAGCATTTGCTGATGATGTTACTATCTTTGCCAAAGCAACCAAACCAGCTGTTAAATTGGTTCTTCAATGCCTGGAGAAGTTCCAGCAATGTTCTGGTATGCAATTCCATACTAAGAAATGTCTTTTGGTGTTTTGTGAAAGGGAAAACAAGACAAGTTCAATTTAATGACTGTATCACCAAAATTCAGGATAAACTAAACTGCTGGGCAAATTCATTCCTTTCCAATGGGGGTAGAGTTACTCTTCTAAATGGTGTCTTCTCAGATCTTCCATCCTATATCT
>NW_018165093.1:27314-28050 GCF_001263595.1 Phalaenopsis equestris
AAAGCCTCATACAGATCTCTCAAATCAATTTTTGTAAGCTTTGGTTGATGTTCAGAGCTCAGAGTTCTCTTTGGGCTAAATTTTTGAAGGGCAAATACTGTAGAGAGGTGCACCCCTCCCTTGTTAATAAAAGACTTGGGGATTCCAGGGCTTGGACCAATATGCTAAAAGTAAGATCTCATGCTGAAAACCTATTTATCTGGAAAATTGGAGAGGGATGGAAAATTGGAGAGGGAAAGCTTAATATTTGGCTGAATAATTGGACTGGTGAGGGTTTAATCAATACTTCATCGAATCCTCAATTTAATCCTGCAACTCAGGTGGCTAAATTATGGTTCAATGGTGAGTGGAATCAGCAAGCTTTACAGAATATAATGGATAACAAAACTTTACAGAAGGTTATGAAAAGCAGAATTGATATAGAAAGTAAAGATATCCTGATTGTGAAAAAGAAGGTGTCCAAGTCTTTATCTGCAGCCATTGCTAACTTCTGTTTTCCTTTACATAGAGTCAGCTAGAGTAAATGTGTATGGAATAAATTCCTATCCCCTTCAATGTCATTTTTCTCTTGGAGATTACTCCATGGCTTTATGCCCACAGATGATATACTGAAGTTAAAAGGTTTGAGAGGTCCTTCTAGATGTGGGTTATGTAAATCCCATGAGGAAACTATTAAGCACTTATTTTTCCAATGTTCCACAGTTAAACAGGTTTGGAACTGTTTAATTCCCAAACT
>NW_018165093.1:28300-97774 GCF_001263595.1 Phalaenopsis equestris
AAAAATCAAGTATGCACTCATCCATTGGATTCCTCCACCAAAAGGGGGAATTAAAGTTAACACAAATGGCAGCTTTTCTAATTCTTATGCTGGTATTGGAGGGGTGTTCAAAAATAATAATGAAAAGTGTTTACTCTACTTTCATTCTCCTGTTATTGCTAGGGACCCTCTGGATGCTGAAACAGTGGCTATTTTTTGGGCTATGTTTATGGCACAAAAGTGTAGCTTCACCTCACTTATCTTAGAATCTGACTCCAAAGTCCTTATTGATATTATTGAAGGGAGGTTACCTACTCCTTGGTACCTGTTGCAGTGGATTGAAAGAATTAACTCCTTGAGAGAGGGTATCAGATCCTCATACTCCCATATATTGAGAGAAGGTAATAGGCCTGCCAATTGGCCAGCTAAGGTTGGCCTTCATTCTGAGCTCCCTGGGGTAGGCACTTCTATTCCCCCCAATCAGAGTTATTGTTGAAAGGAGATTGTTGCTCTTCCTTTCATTAGAGTTTTTTCTGTTTAAAGTTTTTAGGAAGGGACTTTTATGCTCCCTTCTCTTGTACCCACCTTTTCCTGTTTAATGAAGTAGGAGCCATCGTCTCCTTTTATTATTATTATTATTATTATTATTATTATTATTATTATTATTATATATATATATATAACTCTTTATTTAAGGACTTCTCTAAGATATAGTAATCCTCACATACAAAATAAAAGGGAAAAAAAATAATGGATCAAAAAAATCCTGAAAAAAAAGAAAATGCAAAAAAAAAAAGGAAAAAGAATAAGAATAAAGTGAGGAGAAGTTTGAGGAGAGGTCATAATCAAAACATGGATTCACTTGAGTCTTTCTAGAGTAATGAAATTAAAACAATCCTAAGTTTGACTTTTATACTTATACTAATGAAAATTATTTTTAAGAAAGTTCTTAAATCTAGAAAGTAAAGTTCATAGGATCTGAAGTTTATAAAATCTGCATATATTTCTAAACTAGATAGGAAAAAAAATTTCCAAGTTTGATGATAAATATTTTAGACCCTCGGCTACTCTGATTCACTAGAAGTTTTTCTAATTTGAACTATCTATCACATTTTCAGAACAAAATTTTAACAATTCTAAAGGATGACCCATTAACTCTAATCTACGTAAATTATTTTAAAAATATAGTATTACTTGAGGAATAGTATTACTTGAGGACAGTATTACTTGAGGACAAGTAATGTTTAAGTTTAGGGTATTTTGCTACGCCTAAAAATGTACTATTTATTATGCTTCATTTTATAATGATATTGCACTTTTAAGGTTTCTTGTGTTTTTGGTTATAAGTACATCAAATTGAGGAATTTGAAGTGATTGAAGCAAAAGGAACAAAAATGGACTAAAATGGAGCAAACCGGAGCAAATCGGGTCGAATTGGGCTACACCGGAGCCAAGGGGACCTAAACCAGACACTTAAGTGCTAGTGCCCAGTACTTAAGTGCCCAAAATGGCACTTAGGTGTCACCAGACAGAGAGGGGGATGCTTAAGCACCCAAAAATAGGCGCTTAGACGCCGGTGACGGTTTTCAACAAATCTTCTAGAATATACGTCAGATTTGGATGATTTTTGAAGCGGCGCTTCGTGCATCTCTTGGGAAATTCATTGGAAATAAGAAAAGGGACATTATAGAAGAATTTGGTTATATGGAGTTTCAAAGAGGCACTTGAGGCACCTTTTGGAAGATTCATTGAATCTGGATAGTTTTGAAGAGACACTTAAGCATCTCTTGGGAAATTATAAAAAAAAGGCTTGGAAATATTTAAAAAAAAAACTCTTAGACTCTTGAATTAATCGAAAGAGGAGATTAAGAATTTGAGAATAAGAGAAGGAGGCTTGGGTGTGAGCCCGAAGCGGGGCTGCAAGGTGAGAGAGAAAGAGAGAAAGTGAGAGATTTCTTTTTTTCTTTTCACTTTGTTCATGGAGAGGATTGTAAGGAGATTGCTTTCTCTATACAAGGAGAGTTTGATTTCTATCAGAGATAAGTATTTTCATTGTATTTTGATTTGAATTTAGTACTTTGTTTGCATGCTTTCACAGTCTTGTTCAATGAAATGTTCTTGTTGTTTCTCCATGTGTAGTGAGTAGTTTTCCTTACTCTTCCCTTTTATAATGGATTAGTATGCATGTGTAGGATATAAAATCGAGTAGAGAGAGAGTATATTGAGAGTATATTGTGATGATTTTACTTTGTTCTTCATTTACTTGTAAACTTGATGAACATGCATGTTAAAATCTGTTGTTAGAACATATAAGATGCGGGATGATATTGTCTCAATCAACTGTGGTAGAATCACATGAGATTGTATCGATGAGAATGTATTCCATATAGTTAAGGTCAAATAAATAGGGAAATAATCTTTAAAGGGTGTAGAATTATAGTACTTTTGAGTGACATGCTAAAGACCCTAATTTGGTCTATTGCTTTAGGTCTGATGGGAGATGTTAGCCTCTAAGTGGAGGGATAAGAGAGAACTGTAGAGTGAGAGCTAGTATCTTCCCTGCCTAGCCCGTCTTCAAAACTATTCAAACTTTAGATTAACCAATGTTCTTTATTACATCTTTACATCTTTAGTAAGGTTTAGTAAGGGTAAAGAATATAATTGCTCTTATTCATCACAATCTCTCTCACTACTTGTTTTACTTAAACATAAGTCATTACCTTCATTGCATGAGGAAGAGTACTTTTAATATATTAAAAACCCCACTTTTTGATTTTCACTAAGTATTTTTATTTAGAAGTAGAAGTAGTATTGTAGTGATAATTGTAGGATAAAGTCAAAACCAAAATTTTATCGACCTTCTAATCTAGGGCATGTTATTCTAAACTAGAATTTCTCTTGAATGTCGCCGTAATTAACCTCAATCTCTGTGGGATTGATATTCGCAGCTTAATCAAAAAGCCCTATATTACTTGATAATGATACGTCTACTTGGGTAGAATCCCTAGAAATATAATTGAAATCTTACTTTGCTTTGGATCATGTTTTCGGTGTCATTACCTGGTATTAAACTCTTCAAGTAGTGGTGTCAAATTCTTAAATTCTACTTATAAAATAATATCGGGATAACTCATCCCTTAAGAAGATAGTCCTGAGAAGCTCATCTATGGTATTCTCTTCGATGAGAGGTTGAGCGTCGAGAGGTGTAGCGTCGTGCACAGATGCAGCGGCTCTGGTTTCAATGATATGGATATCCATAAAATTCTCTTCGAGGTACTCGTTAAAGTCAAAATCTTCATCATCATTAATGGAAACTCCATGTTCTCATGCCAACTCAGAATTCTCAATTCTGAGCTTTTCAATTTTTTCTTTGATTATTGATTCTTGGATTGTCTTAAGGTCTGGACGACACTGCTGGACCTCTTCCACTTGCTCCTCCGTCTCGCTGGCAATCACTACAACAATATCAGATAATTCAAACCCTGACTTCATTCCATGATCTTGCTTTGCTGGCTTACTGGAATGTATCAGTACAACGACCTTGGGTATCCATACCTTTTTCTTTCATGGTGATGTTTTGAGACGGAGTTTCTCGGTAGGAACATCGGTATCTTGAGGAAAAGTATGCTCCCCACGGTGCAGACCAGGAATGGTACTGGGTAATCTTTTCATCTTTTCCTTTGGACTTTAAGAATATACTTGACTTGGGTAATTGGTAGAAGTATTGGACCCAAATGTGACTTGACTGGTCGACAGTCTACAGGTCTAGTAACGATGGAATTGGTAGTAACTATGGTGGTATCAACTCTTCTTCCCAAACATAATCAAATGGGAATTCGAGCAGGCAAAGCTTCGGTTGATTTCTGAGATTATCTGACAGTTATGACGTCCCTTAGAATTTTTCTTCATGCGAAGGGATACTGTACGTCCAACTCGTTTAAGTAACTCGCTTACTGAACAACCTCCTTTGGCAGCTAGCTTCTAAAAAACTAAACTGACTCAGGTGATAGGAGTAGGCTTCTTCCTCTCCCCACCAAGTCCATGAAGTGATGGTAAAGTAGCAGTGATCTTCTGGATACTCTTGTACCTGTTGGTATCCATTAAGGGATGAAACCTACTCCCTAGCAGAAGTGGATAGGTCTCCGACAATGCTGACTCATCCTGGTGAATATTTTCATCAACAGGTACTTCCTCAAAAATCTGGGCTTTAGTAGCCCTCTGAACCTTCCTGTTATAGTTTCTCCTTTGGGTTTGGGTTAACCGTGCAATCCTTGAACTCTATTTGATTTCAAATACTGATGGCGGGAAGACCAATCCCTCAGGCAGGTCTTCAAAGATCATAACTTCTATTCCCTTAGTAGCAGTGGTAACAACATACTTGGTAGGTGTTGTGGTGGCTATAGTCTTGACCTTCCTGTAAGAAGGAAAATCATGAGGGTAGTTCAGGTTAAATTCAGCAAACAGTTCTTAAACTTTTTGTAATGGCAAATTTCATTATGATGAACGGGGCTTTCTTGAGAATGACCTCGAGTTCTTCAAATCCTATTCCAAACTTGGTGGCAGGAGTGACATTTGGGCCTACATTGCGGGCATTGCAACTCATCGATAGCTTGCAGGAAAAAGTGAGCATTAGGCACATGATTGCAACAACTTCAAAAAGGAAAGCTCTGGGGTTAGTTATTTGGCCAATACATTGTAATCTTAGAGTGAGCACTACAAATTAACAGAGGTCGATCTATAGACTGGGTAAGTCTTTATTTAATTTGTGAAAATTTTAAAATTATAGTAAAAGCAATTTGAAAGTAGAAATATTTAATTAATATATGCAAAAATTTAAAGAGCACGCGCAGCACGACACAATCCGATTTAACTTAAAAAATAACTATTTGAACTCGAAAGAAAAAAGTGTCGTTCAGGATCCAGTGCGGGACTAACTTAACAATGTACAATGCCCACGTGGAACTAGTCCAACAACACACCTATTGGGGGTCTGACCCCACATGAAGACTAAAAAGTCCTTAATGGCCTCCTGAACCTCTCTGTTCGATGGTGGTTGAACAAATGGTCTTGAAGTCCAAAGAGTTGACCGTACTTTCCCAAGATAGAAATGGGTAAAGCATGCCAACAAAAGAAGGGTAATTTGGTTCATGAGGGACATGAACACATTACCGATGTATGAAGATAATATTACCTGATTTTACTGGAGAGAGAAGCTAATCCCTAGCAGAGTCACCAAAAGGTGTCGGCACTAAAAAGTTGAGGAGTTGCCCGTTGGAAGCTATCGGCCTCCGGAATTGAAATCCTGTCGCCCCGCTTCGGAAAGGCATTTAATTTACATACATTTATATAAGTTTAGAAATATATGAAATCAAACTGATCTCAGATCTTACAGAGTTCAAATGAAAGAGCACTATAACACAAACCCTGTATCTATCCCGAAGGATAAACACAAGACTTGAGGATGAGGTTCAATCAAATAAACTAAGAAATATATGACATCCGTTTGGTCTATAAAAAAATTTTTATTTGCCAACAAATTCTTCTATTTGATACAAAATAATTAAATAGGGTTTATATTAAGCTGGGTTCAGAAAAGCTTGCTATAAGGGCAAGCCTCTACAGTTAATTACACCTTAAAGGACCGAAGTCATCTAAGAAAACTTTCGATAAAAATCAGGAAATATTTTCTTCAAAGGGGTCAAAAAGATAAGCCGTTTCAATGAGACCGGACAAAGAGGTGTGAAAGGGGAATGGTTCAAATTTGGAGAATTTGGTTGTAGAATCCGAAGGAGGAAGAATTGGGGTATTTCATAGATCCGGAGGAGAACCTCAATGACTTCTTAAGCTACCCTATGGTTTGGCTTCAGTTTAGAGGAGAAATATTTAAATGTTTCATCCTGTAAATTTCATTAGTTTAGGGCTTACATTTGTGTGGAAGAATCACACAAATAGCTTGGAAGATGTGAGGATTTAGGTCGTGACGGACGACAACCTCGGAATCCTAAGACGAGTTAGGGCTTATATTGTATTGCAGAGATATACAAAGGCCTAAAGATGAGGTAAGGATTTATGTTGCATTAGCAAACCACCTCAAAATCCTATGACTTTGTCGTTTTATTCTAAAGAAGGGATGGCTTAGCTGATGGAGACATGTTTTATTGTTGAAGCTGGCCGTACTGCCCATAATGATTGCTCCAAGCTTGTTGCAATGACGAGTTTAAGTTTTCTAGTCTGTCAGGTTATGATGTCTAATTAAATGTCCCTATGGTTAGAGTTCTTTAAATATTATGGAGCATATTAAAGTTGATTAGAGCGATACCAGTTAGGAACCTACGGTTCCCTCATTTCGGTACTACTATTTTCTATCAGATTCACTAAGTATAAATAAATTTTCTAAAGTCAACTTAATGAGTTCCATACTTTCATTTATATTTTGGGAAATCTCGTTAGCAACCGTAGGTTACCTCCTCCGAGGATTCCCGATCATCCGATAGAGACGTCTTAATTTAGTTGCAATTGTTGTTTGTGATGTTTGTGATTAAATTTTGAGTTGTCTTATATTTTAAATATTGTGGCGGTGAATTTTATCTTAGTTGATTTTAGTTTTAGTTTTGGTTTGGTGGTTATCCTAGTAGTTTTGGTTTTCATTCAGGGTGACATCGTTGTTTAACATGCATGTTTTGTAAGCATGAAAGTATAGTACGAAAAGTAAAAAAGAAAACGGTACTGCAAACTGTAAAAGTGTACCTGGTGAGTCTTCTCGTTCCACCACCTGAAAGGTGAGTACTTGCAAAATATGTAGAGAATATTGCAAGGAATTTAAATTGCATGAATAGATGAAGGTTTAGCTACCAAACCCCAAGCTTTGAATTTATTGAGTCTCACAAGATCCTATTAGATGATTTTAGGATAAAATATGATAAGTTCAATTTGTTCTTCAAAACATTCAGAAGATTCCAAAGTGCTCGGGATGTGACCATGAACTATTTTGAAGATCGCTTAAATTATTTTAAGTTCATTTCTAAACTTATCATATTGTTCCATTAACCATCCAAGTTTTATAGTGTGGCTACCCCATTGCTCATTGAAGTTTAACAAGTTAATTAATCCAAAGATAAGGTACTCGATTAATTAATGGATGTTTTATTTAAGAATTATGTGAGTAAGTGCCCCTAAGGCAAGTTTGAGTTATTTTAGATTTATGATGCCCAAAATTAAAGTCAGGGTTATAGTGCGTAAATGATGTTAATCACCAATCATATCATTTTCTAAATTCAATCAACTTGTGTTTAAACATTGAACCTATGTCACTACTAAGCCTTTAACAATCATGATGAGTGCAACGGTGGTTTTCAAAGTTTGATTTAAGTACCTTATATCCTTATTAAATGATCAGATTGTCCTCAACTTCGAGCCTAAGAAGAGTAAATTATCATCTTCCTGGCTTAAGCTCATCACTTAAGAATCATTTGATCTTTCATTGACTTCCAAGTCATGAATTATGCTTATAGTTTATGTTATGTAATGGTGTTGAATGGTTTTCTACCTTTTAACCCCATTGTACTCCAATCATCCAAACATGCTTATTAAGATCAAAATTAGCCATTTTCCCTTTAACAATCCTAATTTTTTTATTAAGCCACCAAAGTCTTAAAATTACCACCTTGCCATTGGGGCACTTCACCTCATAACTCCTTAAACACAACTCAAATGATTCTGATAGTTTAAAGTGTCATATCCATGAGGTAATTAAAATGTTAGAGGAGAACATGTGGACCTCTCAAGATTTAATTTAATTTGATTTAATTTTTAATTTAATTTGTATAATTATTTAAATTTAGAAGGTAGGATTTTCAAAATTTAATTATCCAAAATAAAATTTATATTTATGGAAAATTTATTAGAGTTTTTCTAAGGTCAGAGAAACACTAGGACAAAATTTCATGAATTTTTTGAATCAAATTTCTACGATTTTACTTTAGATTAATTTTCATGATTTGTTTAATTATAAAATAGTTTTTTAATTACAAAAATTATTTTTATATTTTTATTAGACTCCTCTGAGTTCAAAAAATTCAAAGAAACAAATTTTATATATTTAATTTAGATTATTTTTATTTAATATAATTATTTTAGAGAGAAAATATAAAAAACTCATTTTAGGCTTTTAAAATTCATTTTTACACTTTTATGGAAAATATCTTGTTGAGTCCCAAGTGATCAAGAGAATATTAGGCACATTTTGAAATATTTTTGTATTTTTTGAAGTTTTAATTATTCTTAATTATTTTAAATCCAAAATATGGCTAAAAAATCAAGTATTTTTCCAAAAATAATTTTTATTTTTCTTACCTCTGATCATAAGGAACTAAGAAAACTACTTTTCATAATGTTTCTAAGTTTATTTAATTTATTATAATTATCTTTGTCCAAAAATACAAGATTTCTTAGAAAATACATATTAGTTCTTAAATCAAGCCAAAAAATTTTCAAATTTTTATAGTGGGCAGATATGATTTTTTTTAACAATGTGTAGTTGATTTTGTTAATTTTTTAATGTATTTAATTCACAAAAATTAATACAAGGTATTTAATATTAACTAAGTATAGAAATTTACAAAATGATTCAAAGCATCACAATATTTTTCTTAGATTTCTTTGACCAGAGGAAACCTACTAAAATAGTTCTCATAATTTTTCAAGTTATATTTTAATTTATATAATTAAAATTAGCCAAAATGGTCACATTAGCTTGAAATTTAGGGTTAGAAGCATAGAGTTGCCCTCTGACCTTGGAAAAATTAGAAGACATGACTTCTGTCATGAGGAACAAACCCTAAAAATTTCAAGTCATGGTGAAATGTTTTTAAGTCATGGAGAATTAAAATTTCATAGAGGATATTTAATTAATTAAAAATTAGAGAGTGAGAAAATAATTTTTATTTTTATTCGACATTATTCCCTTTTGTTCACTGAGCAAGAGGGCATTTTTCTTTTATTTTTATGATTTTTCTAGAGAAATATATGGTTCTTTGAAATTTAGGCATTTAAAGTAATCCAAAAATCCCTATTTTTCTACTTATCCATGCGGCGCCAACTCATCCTCGTCTGCTCGGAAGGCTCCACACATCACTCTGCCATTTAAAGCTACCAGCCATGTAGCCTCCACACGAACCGTGCTTTATGCACCATGAATCTGTCTGGCTTGATCTCCTTCGTCCATTGAATACACGCGCGATCGTTCGGCTCTCCGTTATCATCCCTAAATGACCTAACCAGTGAGTCGTCACACTAAAACCTTAACATCTTGTCCTATACTCAACCAAATCACATGGAATTTGTTTCTAAACCTTCATCTACTCAAGAGGAACACATCTATATTGTTTATATGGTATGAAATACAGTAAATACGTATGGAGGGTCAAAACAAGCTCAGCTTAGGGTTGGAGTTCAATACCTTTATTTGAGAGGGGAGGCCTCAGTCAGATGGTTGTGGTAGCTTCAAGTCATCCCAACAAACCTCCAGATGAAGTCTTGTGCCATAGTGAATGATCTAGACATGAATTTGATCAAGTTCAATTTTAGGTGTTGGTCTAGAGCTAGGTTAGAGGCTATTTCTGAAGGGGCTTTTGTGGGGAATTAACTTCTCTCACTGTGAGGATGTTGTGTGCACAAGTAATTGAAGTTTTGTGCGTTGTGGATCTGTGGGGTGTTCTGTCTTGGTTTTGACAAAAATTTGAGCTCAAAATTGAGCTTTTACAGTGACGATTAGTGGGGGAAAATAGTAGTCTTGAACTTTAGGAGGTCTTAAGGAGTCTCTTAGAGCAATTTGATTGAGTTTCCTTAAACAAATTTCAGCTCTTTTTCTTGGCCATGAAGGTGAGGTTTTAAATAAATTGGCCTAGGGTGGCTGTGATGGCCAATTGAGGGGTGCAAAATGTTGCTTAGGTGGAGGGTTTTGAAGTGCTAAAGCTAATTCAAATTGGCCAGATCAGATGGGTGAGTTTGGGTTTGAATTTATGCTTGGTTCTCTAATTTTTGGTGTTTTCCAGCCACTAGGCCGGCTGACAGGGCTAAAACTGGTGGCCAGAAGGTCAGGTGAGCCAGGGGGAGGCTTAATCATAATTTACCCCCAATGACAAGTAATGACGGGGAGGATATTTTTATAATGGCTCAAAAATGGGAATAAATTCGTTACCTTAGGGATCCAATGGTCCATAGATCATCATGGCTAGTCCAAGGGGGTTTAGCCTGATCAGTAGAGTGTGCTTAGTGGTTGTGGTGTCATCAATTTGGTGGCTTAGGCATGGCTAAGTCAATTTTGGCACATGGGTCCAATTTGGTTCCAAATGGCTAATAGTTGGGTTTGGGTTAGGCTAGCCATAAGTTTGAAAAGTTTGAACCCAATTGATTGATCAACATTGTCTGGATGATTGTCATGAAGATTTTTGGTGAAGGATTGAAATGATTTTGAGTTCAATTGGAGGCTTAATTTGGGCATGTTGGGCGAGACTTGGATCTAGATTGGGCTAGGGTTGGGTGAAGTTCAAATTTATTGTTGAAAATGGTCTATAGGAATTTCATGACTGTCTTGACTTTCATATGATGGTGAAGGAGATTAAACATGGTAATAATATGTGTCCAAACTTCCTTAGCAGTAGGGTAGGAAAAAAAGAGAAGGGAGAAGGATTCCTCCTGCTGGAGACAAAGATGACACCTTAAAGGGCCCCTTAACCCTTTTAATTTAAAGATGTCATCAATAGAAATGATTTTTTGAAAACATCTCGAAGAAAAGAAAGACATAGAAGGGCTAAATAATTTCACCCACATAGATTTTCCCCAATCAAGAAAAGTCCAATGGTACAAAGTGCAATAAGCATATTTAGTAAGAGAATTGTGATGGGTATTCATAGTAACAATTATGTTAGGTGTCTTTGGGGTGACAGAGAGTTGGGTGATTTGGTGCAGTTGTTCAAAATCCACCATTGTAGCCAACAAGGCCTAATTCCAATTCTGATTTAGCCAGCACTTATGTATGGGAAGATTGAGGGTGGAGTCAGAAGCTGTGAAGGTGGTATGGAGCTTGCCATCAAGTAACCAACTATCTATCTAAAAGTCCATTTGTCCTTCCCCAAGATCCCAAATGAATAAATCTTTAACATCATCTCTAACTTTAAGAAGTTCAGTCCAAATTCTTGAATCCCCAGATTAGTTGAGAGTGGTCACTGGATGGGAGTGTTTGCAGAACTTAAGCTTCATAAAAATGTCCCACAAGGAAGTTTAATCTCTAAACTTGATCCATAGTTTGTAATAGAAAATATGGTGTAGTTGCTGGAAGGATTTGATGCGTAAACCTCTAGCTGAGAGAGGTAGGCATAACCTATCCCATCTAAGCCAATGGATTTTTATATGATGTCCCTCCCACAAAAAGCTATTGAGTATAACCTCCAAAGTTTTTTGGGTAATCTTTTTGATTTTAAACATTTGCAGTATATACATAAGGAAAGAAGATAAAATGCTTCTAACCAAAGTGATTCTTCCACTTTGTGAAAGGTAAGCATTAGTTCGACAAGAAAATTATCTGGAGACTTTGGATACCACCTCATCAAATTGGGTCTGCCTCCTCCTGCCCTTAATTAATTGGACCCCGAGGTAAGGAAGAGGGCAGGCAACAGATTTGAATCCAGTATAATCTTTAATCCAATTTTTGGAGGCTGAAGGAATCCTTTTACTGAAAATTAATTGGCATTTTTTGTGATTCACTAAAAGACTAGAGAGTTTTTGGAAGTGTTCCAAAAGTTTATACACTTTCTTTACTGTGGGTTTAGAAGCATTAAAAAACAAAATTACATCATCTGCATAGCATACCTGTCTGATGGAGAAGCTAGCTTTATTGGAAAATATGAGGAGCTCCTGTGCAGAAAAATGATGGTTGAGAAGCCTGGAGAGATAATCCATAGCCAAGATAAAAATGTAAAAGGTGGAGAGGGGGTCTCCTTGTGTGATTCCTCTGGAATCTTGAAAAAATCCATGAGAGTTACCATTTGCCAAGAGAGTATAGTAATTATTCTGGAGCCACCTATGAATCAGCCGGCAGAATTGATCATTAAAGACGCTAGCATGGAGAACTTGAAAAATGAAATTCCACTATATATTTTCATAAGACTTGGATAGATCAGACTTGTACATAAGTTTGCCTACTCTACAAGGCCTGGCAATATCCATTAGAAGCTCTTGGGTTAGCAAAACAATATCAGTTATTTGTCTACCTGCAATAAAGGCAGATTGGTTAGGAGCAATTAACAAAGGTAGGTGGGGCTTTAATCTAAGAACCTGTAATTTGTTTATAAGCTTTGACATCACAGTTGTGAGAGAGATACGTCTGAAATGGTCCCAGATAAATTTTTTATTGTCCTTTGGAATTAAGGTAATAATCTTGACAAAGCATTTTGCCATATCAGCTCCACTAAAAAAGCTTGAACAACATCCACAACCCACCTCTTCACTATAGACCAGGCTTTTTTTGTAAAAGGCAGAAGTATAACCATCAGCTCCTGCTGCATTATCTCCATCAATGGAACACAGTATTTGCCAAATTTCCTCTTCATAAGGGATAAAGGTGCGATCAAGGTTGTTGGTTTCAGTAAATCTATCACTAAGAAGGGATGGATTGAAGTGTTGAAAATTAGAGGCATGAGGCTGAGACAATTAATTTTGAAAATGATTGATAACATTTGTAGGAATTTGATCAGGATCATGGTTCCAACAACCATTATTATCTTTAATCTTCAAAAATTTCATTAGAGTGTCTCCCTTGTTTGATGCAAGCATGGTAGAATTTAGTATTTCTATCTCCATCTAAGAATTTTTTTAAGCTGCCTTTTGTTTGTAGAGCAAATATTCCCACTAAATTGTTCTAAGCAACTTGACATTGGCAGCTACAAAATACTGCTCATTTGAAACACCCAATTAAGTTTCCAATTCAGTCTTCTTAACATCCTGTTCAACCTCCTCTACTTTATCTGTCAAATTACTAAAATAATTCAAGTTCCATGATTTTAAATGTTTGGTCATAGATTTCTGAACTTTCCACAGTTTGACCAAAGGGGGAGAAGAGTAATCAGGAATCCAGACAGATTGGAGAAAAGGGAGAAATTATGGATGTTCCAACCAGAAATTAAAGAATCTAAACCTAGGGATGGGGGAAGCTTGAGTGGGGGAAGTAGATATCAAAAGAGGTCTATTGTTTGATTAGCTATAGGGAAGATGTGATACAGAATTGTGGAGGTTATTCTCAAGCCAAGCAGGGTTTACAAGAAATCTGTCATTTCTTTCATGGAGCTTTCCTCTTTTTCAGGTATCAAGTGGACCTGATGAGGCCTTTCAGAGAGATCAGTAGTTCTAATTTTGTTAGAGAAAGTTAGTACCTGATATAATTCAATAGGTTTCCCTCCCCATTTTTCATTCAATCTGGTCACACTATTAAAATTGCCACCAATAAGCCAAGGCCCATTGACAGAAATTTTAATATGATGATGCTGCTACCAAAGTACCATTTTATTTCCCAAGTGACTGCCTACATAAACAAAAGTAGCAAGGGTCTGGAGAAAACCCTCAACGTGAAGAAACATGAAAGAATTGGGGGTGATTTTACAAAAGAAGAAAATGGACCTCCTTCTTCTAGAAAAGCCAAAATTTATTCTTGGAATTATTTAGAAACAGAAACTGAGGGAACTTCTTAAGAATTCTATTAGGATTGTTGTGAACGGAAGGTTCCAATACTGCAAAGCAAAAAAACCTGTCACCACTAAAAAGTGAGGAGTTGGCCGTAAGAGGTTGTCGGTCACCGAAATCAAAATCTCGTCGCCTACTTCGGAAGGATGTTTAAGTTTAGAAAAATATGAAATAACAGTCACCTCATATTTTTTGTAGTTTAAATGAAAGAGGACTATACCTCAAATCCTGTATCTATCCCAAAGGATAAGCATAAGACTTGATTGTGAGTCTCGACCAAATAAACTAAGAAATGTATGACATCCATTTAGTGTGCGAAACCATTTTATTTGCCGACAATTTCCTCTATTTAATATGAAGAATTAAATTGGATTTATATTAAGCTGGGTTTAGAAAAGCTTCCTTTAAGGGCAAGACTCTATAGGTAATTACATCTTAAATGACAGAAGTCACCTAAGAAAACTCTCAATAAAAATCAGGAAATATTAAATAAAAATCAACTCTCAATAAAAATCAGGAAATATTATCTTCAAGGATTTCAAAAGGATAGGAATTTTCAATGAGATCAGATGAAGAGGTGTAAAAAGGAATTAGTTTAAATTTGGAACATTTTTTTTGGAATCCAAAGGAGGAAGAACAAGGGGGTGTCATAGATCCAGAGGAGAACCTCGGTGACTTCTCAGTTTATCCTATTGTTTGGCTTTAGTTTTGAGGAGAAATTATTTAAATGTTTCATCCTGCCAATTTTTATTTATTTAGGGCTTATATTTGTGTGAAACGATCACAAAAATAGCCTGGAAGATGTAAGGATTTAGATCACGACGAACGACAATCTCGAAATCCTAAGACAAGTTAGGGCTTATATTGTACAACAAAGCCATACAAAGGCTTAAAGATCATGTGAGGATTTATGTTGCATAAGAAGAATACCTCGAAGTCCTATGGCTTGTTTGTTTACTTCTAAGGAAGGAATGGTTTAGCTGAGGAAGTCAGGTTTTGCTGTTGAAGATGGTCGTGTTGTCCGCCATGCTAGCTCCAAGCTTCTTACCGTGACGAGTTTGAGTTTTTTAGGGTGTCAAGTTATTTGGTCAAATCAGGTGGCTTTATAGTTGAACTTCTTTAAATTTTATGGGGCATGTTAAAGTTGATTAGAGGGGCCACGGGTAGGATCCTATGGTTCCCTCGTTCAGGCACCACTACTTTCTATTGGATTCACTTAGTCCAAATGAATTTACTAAACTCAACTTAATGAGTTCTGTACTTTCATTTAGACCGTGGAAACTTCGTTACCAACCCTAGGTTACCTCATCAAAGGGATTCCCGATCTTTCGATAGACACGTCTTAATTTAGTTGCAGTTATGGTTTTGTGTGTTGTTTTTGATTAAATTTTGAGTTGTCTTATAATTTGGACGTTGTGGCGGTGAATTTTATCTTGGTTGATTTTAGGTTTGGTTTTGTGGCTATCCTGATAGTTATAGTTTTCATGCAGAGTAACATTATTGTTTAGCATGCAAGTTTGTGTTTTGCAAACATGAAAGAAAGTAAAGTACAAGAAAAACAGTACTGTAAACTGTAAAAAGCGTACCTAGCGAGACTTTTCATTCCACCACCTGAAACTTAAAACGCATGTGACGGTAATTCATATGAAGCAAGAAAGTAAAGTTTTAGTGACCTACCTCACTCTAAACTATATCTTGGTGGGTCCTTCTTAATTTGATTAAGGAAGACTTTATTAAGCAAAACATATTAAGTTTAATAGACCTCTGAGGTATCTAGCAGGTCCAGAGGTAAAGCAGGTCCATGCTTCCCTCTTTACTTCCCTCTTACTGCGTGGTGAAAAATCTCGAGCTCGTTTAAACTTATTATGTTGCTTAGTTAATCCATCCTATAAAAATACTTTTAATGCTTAGTGAACATTGATGTTTCAATTATCCCTATGAGTAAGGTAATTTTCACTTGTGATTTAATTTGTAAATTATGTGGGTGATGACCCTTAAAAGGACAAGTTAATGTTATTAAAATACTTAGCCAATTTGAGTATTAACTTGGGCTTGTGGTGTTCAATGGTGTTAATTTTAGCTATGTTCACTTTTCTAATACTCATTTAATCAAATTTTATTTAACTTAGATCACCACTAAGCCTTTTAGACCTAGGTGGATATCTTGAGTATTTCGAAAGAAGTTAAATTTTTAAGTGATGATAACGATTCATTTTCAAAACACTTAAATGTTGTTTGAACATCAAGTAAGGGTATTAAATTAATGAGTTATCAACACCCAAAATCATACCCCTCAGTCTAGAATCATTTAATTTAATGGCCCTCCAAATTTCAATAATTTGGGGAGAGTACAAATTCATCCTTTAATTAATAAAAATGAGATTAGCTTCTATGAATTATTTTGTTGTGTTTCAATCATCCAAATATTTTGATTAGGATCAAAGATTACCCATTTCCCTTTTTAACTTAAGCCTAAATGTTAATTAAGGCTTGTTAATTAAGCCTAAATGTTAATTAAGGCTAAATTTCCAAAATTATATTTTTTCCTCTAAGAACCTATCACTTCATAATTTATTAAATTTAATCCAAATGACTTTAGATTTTTTTAACCAACCTTGCTCATAGGTCAATTAAGACATCAGAGGAGATGATGTGATTTTTTAAAATTTAATTTAATTTACACATTTATTTTCACGCAAAAATAGAATTTTTCAAAGAAAATTTCATAACTTGACCAAAGAAAAGCCTAATCCTTTGAAATTTTTGTTGAAGGTTGACTTAGACCAGAGAACCATTTGGATGAAACTTCGCGATTTATTAAGTTTTATTTGAATTATTAAAGTTATTTCAAATTTTGGAGTGTTTATTAATTATAAAATATTTTAAATGCGGAAAATTAAGTTTTATATTTTTAAAAAATCTCCCTAAGGTCAGAGAACCCAAAGAAGCAAATTTTACATTTTTTTTAATTTGTTTTTGTTTTATTGGAGTTATTTTTGTAAGAATTCATTTTTGGGAAAAAAAATATTTTCTAAGTTTCAAAATTCAATATCTTTACTTAGAAAATCAGGAAAAATATTCCAATTATTTCTAACTAATTAGAAAACAATTTAGAATGTTTCCATGAATTTTATTATTTTTATGATTATTATCAATTTTTAATTATTTAAATATTAAAAATAGGCTTGAAAATGGAATTTTTATTTTAATTTCAAAATTAATTTTAGAAAATTCCTCTGACCACAGAGGATGCTAAAAATAATTTTTTATAATTTTTTGAGTTATATTTTAATTATTAAAAATTATTTTAGTGCCAAACATGTCATTTAACTTGAAAAATCAGTTTGATTTATTAAATGAGCTCCAAGTATTTTGAAATTTTTATGGGAAGTTCTCTAAACTCTGAATCTTAGTAGAGATTAAAAATCAAGTCATTTAGATGTTTGTGTTAGCTAAACTTAATTTTTTTTGTGTTTTAGGGTCGGTGGGAAGTAAGTGCATTCTTAAGGACTTAACCCATGAAATATTTTTCAAAGGGTTCTCTAGTCACTTTAAACCTTCTAAAATTTTCTTGAAATTTTCTAAGCAACATGCTAATTATTATTATTTTTTTATGCAAATAATAGAATAATCTTCAAAAATATGACTCTTTGTCTAGAGATCTTCTCTAACTTTGAAAAAATCAGGGAATGTTCCCTAAGCCAGAGGCAACAACATGATAAAATTTCAAGCCATAGTGAGATTACTACTTGCATGGAGAATCAAAACATCCAAATCAGTGTTTAATTAATTAAAAAAAAACATTAATTAAAAATAAAACATGCATCAAGTGGAACTCAAATTATTTCCACACTGTTCTCCTCTATTCACTGAGCAAAAGGGTCATTTTATTTTATTTTTGTGATTTTTATACACCGAAATATGGATTTTTGAGGTTATGGCTATTTAAATAAATAGGAAAATCCCTATTTTTCAAATTAAACATCGCAATGCCACCTCATCCTAGGCCTCTCCGAAGCTCCACGCAGCGCGCTTCTGTTCGACGCCGCATCCACACCAACAGCCACGCATCCCAACTTTTTGAATTGTGATCCCATTCAGCGCAATCAGAGTCCTTCGTCTGATACACACGCGATTCAACAACGCTCCATCATTGTCCCCGATGGTCTAACCCGAGAACCGTCCGTTTCCAAAGCTTGATATCTCCTCATTTCTTAACCAAACTAAATAAATTTTTTTTTAAAATGCTCGTCGTGATTAGTAGAACATATATATATGGTGAAAATTCCATGAAATCAACTTTAAACAAATGGAGAGTGAAAATAAGCTCTGGAAGAGGATGAGATCAATACCTTGGCTCTAAGAAGGGAAGCTTCAATCAAAGGTGCTCGACACATTCGTGGAGGTCTAAGGAGGCTAGGGATTGATTGTCATGTTGTGATGAAAGGTCTAGGTATGAATTCGACCAAGCTCAATTTCAGGTGTTGGTCTAGAGCTATGCTAGGGTCTCTATGGAAGGGGGATTTGATGGGGCTTCTCCTTCTTTCACTGTGGTGAAGGTGTGGGTAAATTTAATTTGAGTTTGATGGACTTTGGAGGTTTGGTGAGCTTTGCCTTATTTTTAGCAGAATTTTAAGCTCAAAGGTGAGCTTGCACAGTAGGAATCAGTGGGGGAAAGTGGTTAGCTTGAGCTGAGGAGGTCTCTAAGAGTCTCTGGGAGCAATTGGCAGGGGTCTCTTTGAGAAATTTTTCAGCACTACCTCCATGCCCATGGAGGTGAGCTTTTTATAAAAATGGGCTTGGGGTGGCTGTCATGGCCAATTGGGCGGTAAATATACTTGCTTAGATGGAGGGTAGAGAAGCACTAACATTTGAATTGGGTGAACTGGCCTCTAGGTTTTAAATGGGTGAAGTTTAAGAGGGGGTGGTGTTCAATTTTGGCTTCTCCAGTGACTAGGCCGGCCGACCACGCTAGGGGAGGTTGCCAGAGGGCTCAGGGACCTAAGAGAAATATGTCACAACAATTAAATGGGTTTGGACTTTATGTTGGATAAAAATCTTAAGCTTAAGCAATTTTGGAAACCAAATCCTTTAATTTAGGGTACTTTTTGTCCATCGCTTGGCTTAGGTGGTTTTATGGAGCTTATACTGGTCACTAGGGTCCAACTAACGGCTGTGGAGTTATTAATTTTGTAGCTTTGGGGTGGTTAGGATAACATTAGTGCTTGGGTCCAATGTGGGTTCAAATGACCAAAACTTGCGTTTGGGCTAGGCTAGCCATGACCTTGAGCCAAATTTATTGATCAAAATTGTGTAGATGATTGTAATGAAGATTTTGATGAAGGATTGAAATGATTTTGAGTTTAATTGGAGGGTCAATTTGGAGGATTTTTGAAATCTGGTCAAGATTGGGCTAGACTTGGGTCTAGATTGGGCTAAGCTTGGGCTAAGTCCAAATTGATTGTTGAAAATGGTCAATAGGAATATAATGAAGAGTTTTCAACATAAATTGGGTGCCAATTTTGGGGTTAAGGCATTCAATTATGTGGAATTTGGAGACAGCCAATTTGGGGCAAATTTAGGGATTTTGGACTTAGGTTGAAATTAAATGAAATTGAGGCTTCACCAAGGCCAATTAAAGGTCAATTTAGATGTGTAGGAGTGTTATGAAGAGTTTAGAACATGAATTATGGCAAATTGAGTGGGCTATGGGTTTAATTGGGTGAGATTAGGTCATGTGGCCAAAATTGGGGCTATGGCCTAAATAAAAATTGAGCTCAAAGCATGAGCCAATTAAGCTTAGATTTGGTTTATATTGGTCATATGAAAGGTGAATTTCTGTTTAGATTTGAAATTGGGGGAGTTTAGGACCAAATTGATGGACATTTGAAGTAAATTTGGAAAAATTGGGCCTTTAAAGGCAATTTTAGGTGTTTCGGTCAAAATGGTCAAAATGGCCAAATTGGGTCATGTGGCAGTTGAGAGATATGAAATTGGGAATATTTTAAATATTTTTAGAATTTTTGGAATTTTTTGGAATTTTTGGAATTTTTAGGTGTTTCGGTCAAAATGGTCAAAATGGCCAAATTGGGTCATGTGGCAGTTGAGAGATATGAAATTGGGAATATTTTAAATATTTTTAGAATTTTTGGAATTTTTTGGAATTTTTGGAATTTTGGCATTTTGGTAATTTGGCAATTTTTAGTGATTTGGGTAACTTGGATGTGTTCAAAAGGTTTGTAATGATTTTTGAACAAATTTGGATATTTTAGGTGAATTTGAGAATTTCGGAAATTTTGGCAAAATTTAGGGTCACGATGGTATCTAGGTAATTTTGGGGAGTTTAGGGCAAAAGGCTAAGTTGTGTATTTTTTGGTAAAATTTGGGGTTGACCACCACATGGGAGCTATGGACCAATGGGATCCCCATTTGGGTCCTATATGTACTGGTCTTAGCTAAACCCTAGCCTAGGGCTAGTGGGTTTAGCGGACCATCTACATGAGTATCCCATACATGAGTATCTACATGAGTATCCCAAAAGTATCAACGGATCAAATTCAAGAAATTTTTATTTGTGCTTGTGAGTGGTTGGGAGTGAGGTAATTGCTGATGAGCTCCCTAGCTCTAGAACAACACCTAGGGCCAATCCTAAGGTCCAACAGTCCTATGGGAGCTCTCCTTGAGCTTCCTCATAGTTCCTCATAGTGATCCCACCTACCCTACTAAGTGCTAGAGGTTAGGACCAATATGTAGAGCTTCAAGTTGAGTAAAGAATAGTTTAGAGATTCTAATTGTGAGGGTTGTTTTTCTAGTTTTCTAAGAATAGTCAATTGGAAAGTCCTATGGCTAGACCTTAGGTTACTAAAGAGGAAGACTAGACCTCAACCAGAAGTGAGGTCAATAAATGGAACCCCAAGTGGTGTGGAGTGCTGCGCAAGCACACTGTGCATATTGGCGTTGACCGACGAGATCAACAAAACCAATACAGACTACTAATTCAACAGATATAAAAGGAGTGTAGAATTTGAGTGACAGTTGTTTCCGCTGGAAAATATAGCAGGTGAATATTTGATTGAGATCAGGAGCTAGGAACTTTGGTTGGGGATTGGAGAGTGGGTTTTAATTTTTCAAATTTCAAGTATTTATAGAAGATGAAAATCAGCGTGTAAGTGCTGACCCTCGGGTGGGATTTGAAATTTAGGTACAAATTTTAGAAAAGGGTTGGCAGTTAGGGACTGAATCCAAAAAGAAAGGAATCAGAAATTAAGGATTGATCCAAGAATGAGGATTGAGAGTTAAGGATCAATCACAAAAGAGAGCATCAGAAGCTAAGGACTGATCTCAAAAGTAGTGAATCATAAGTTAGGGACCGATTCGAAAATGAGAATTAAAAGATAGGGATCAATATCAAAAGAGAGTGTCAGAAGGTAAGGACCGAACTGAAATGTAGTGAATCAGAAGTTAGGGACTGATTTGAAAATGAGGATTAAAAGGTAAGATCAATATCAAGGAGAGTGTCGGAAGGTGAGGACCAGCCTCAAAAGTAGTGAATCAGAAGTTATGGACTGATTCGAAAATGAGGATTGAAAGGTAGTGATCAATCTTAAGAGAGAGTGTCAGAAGGTAAGGAACGACCTCAAAAGTAGTAAATCACAAATTAGAGACTGATTCGAAAATGAAGATTGAAAGGAAGTGATCAATCTTAAAAGGGAGCGTTAGAAGGTAAAGACCAACCTAAGAAGTAGTGAATTAGAAGTTAAGGATGGATTTGAAAATGAGAATTGAAAGGTAAGGATCAATCTCAAAGGAGAGTGTCAGAAGATAAAGACCGACCTCAAAAGTAGGGAATCAAAAGTTAAAGATTGATTCAAAAATGAGTATTAAAAGGTACTGATCAATCTCAAGAGAGAGTGTCAGAAGGTAAAGACCAACCTCAAAAGTAGTAAATCAGAAATTAGGGAGTGATTCAAAATTGAGGATTGAAATGTAGTGATCAATATCAATAGAGAGTTTCGGAAGGTAAGGACACACCTCAAAAGTAGTGAATCAGAAGTTAAAGACTGATTCAAAAATGAGAATTGAAAGGTACTGATCAATCTCAAAATAGAGTGTTGGAAGGTAAGGGCCGACCTCAAAAGTAGTGAAATAGAAGTTAAGGACTAATTCAAAAATGAGGATTGATAGGTAGTGATCAATCTCAAGAGAGAGTATCAGAAGGTAAGGACAGACTTCAAAAGTAGTGAATCAGAAAATAGGGATTGATTAAAAAATGAGGATTGAAAGGTAATGATCAATCTCAAAAGGGAGCGTCGAAAGGTAAGGACCGACCTCAAAAGTAGTGAATCAGAAGTTAAGGACTGATTCAAAAATGAGAATTGAAAGGTAAGGATCAACCTCAAAAGAAAGTGTCAGAAAGTAAGGACCAACCTCAAAAGTAGTGAATTACAAATTAGGGACTGATTTGAAAATGAGGATTGATGGTGTTGAAACAAAAGAAATGTGTTATGTGGAAAAGGCTGACATTTTTAGGAAGATATGTAGAATTTTGTGGGGCTTTATGCAGAATGTGCAACTCCGCAGGGATGTGAAAAGTTAATGCAGACCTAGATAGTTGTGCTACGCGAGTGAAGAGTAAGAGACCTCGAAATCAAGAGAATCCACTCAACAAATTTATTTTCTTTTCTTGTTGTTTTTATCACATTTAATTTTTCAAAATACGTTTTCAAAATTTGATTTTAGTAGGTTGATTTTTTTTAAGAGATAGTTGTTTTGTTGTTTGTTTATTGGTTATTTTTGTTTAAATTTTATTATCGTTAATTTTTTTTATTTGTTGTTTTATTCTTTGTTTATTGTAATTTTGAACCAATGTGTGGTTCATGGCTTCCATCCATCACACAGAAGGCAATTGAGAAAAAGACACATTTTTGAACGAAACTTCATTAATCTTTTCCAACAAAACATTATAGATCAAGTGTAGGCCAACACCTCAAAAAGTACAATATGCAAAATTCATCAAAGCACATCCAAAATATCTCACGCCAAGTACACATCAGAGGCTGAGCATCTCTGATACATATCAAATTGTTGTAATGTAGTAAAGTAGAAAGGAATCCTCTGACTATCTGTTCCAACTGTGACGAGCTCCTGATCGAGTTGACAATCTAAGCCAAGCTTCAGGACAAGAGTTCCCTTTGCATGTGCTCAGAGCTGCAACCCTCTCATAGCTCATAAGGTAGTAGTTCCTCCAACTCTAGATCTGGTTGAAACCCTTATGACATTTTTTTGTTGTTCATCAGTTAGAAAGTCACGGACACCCTGCGGTGTCGCGCTCCTAGAATGCAATGCTTGGCAACGTTTGCACTATTGCCTTTGAGAACAAGCACTGAGCCAACTGGTAGGGGAACCTCCATAGAGCATCTGAACACACTAGGGGCAATGATGTCAATTTCTTTCTTAAATAATATGTTGCTTTTACTCATGAATGAGACCATACAAAAAGGCATCACGAAGTCATGATGATCGATGTGTGGAGGTATACAATCACCCTCATCGTAGATGTTGATAATACAACTTTTTGGAATTCAGGTAGCATGCAGAATATTCCATCTGACCATTCTCTTGATCATCCACTATATCATTGGAGGTAGTGGATCTACTTGATCGTGTCTGAGGATCCCTGGCGGATTCCCTTGTCTATCATTTATGAAGTTGTAGCAGTAGCCATACTGGATAGTAATCCTCCCTTTTCCTCACATCCATTTCCTTGGCTCGGAATAGGTCATTTCCATAAGTAACTCTGCTTGACCTCTATCTTTTAGGTCAAAAATGTAGTCAAGAATACTTTGTTTGTTAGTCACTGAGAAGACTCTGGTATACAGTTCTAATCCCTCCAGTATGTTAATGAATTTTCTTTGTACTTCTTCGTAAAATTTGAAGTCTCTTTTATTTACTTTGTTCCTTATATAATATTCTACCGTACTGGGAGTCGACAGTTTTCACAGGTATTCCCTCGTTTAAATATCAGCGGGACCCCAAGCTAGTGTTGTCTTTAGCTCTAACGGAATGTATGATTCTGTGTGTGACAGGATGTTTGACTTTGTACCCCTCGAAATATACGACTCTGTATCCATTGAGACATATGGCGCTGCCTCTATCAAGTAATAAGTAGTCTAAGATCCATCATTGGTAGATGCATATTCTTCTAATTTGTTGTAGTGTTGTAGATGTAGAACATTACAGTCCGGGCACTTTACGAATGCCCCTGTAGTTGACGCTCGTGCAGCTACTTTGGCATTGCAGGTTGGGAAACCCGTACACAGAACATCTAAAGCTGGTAGTATTTTTGGCTTTGTAACAAACTCAGACTCTTCATCCATAGCGAGCTGGCTCGAGGAGTTCTCTTTCATTCCCGGATCATAAATGTGTTCCTAACGAATAGGGGTGAGCAAGTTGTCTGCCTCTTTCTGGTGTCTCTTCTCTTCTCAAAAGAAAGCTCTCTGTTTTCGTCGACTGGCATTTCTTCGCTGTGTTCTTCATAGTGGAGCAAACGGTATCCTTTCTTTATCAGCAACAACTAGGCCACCAGTTGGCGTAGCTATCATGAATTGTAAACGGTTTGGCCCCTCCATCGGGTCCTAATGTACCATCACGTTCTTTCCTTTCAGTGACACACTGTCTTTAGTGGCCCCCCACACAAGTGAGGGCAGCCCTTCCTTTTCCCGTCGACTGACGAAATTCATTAAAGGACTCTTGTAATCCATGCCGACTTCGTTAAATTCCATGTTGAAATCTATAGTGCCGCCTTGTGGCGCCTTTCCTTCATTTAATGCTAGATTCCAGCCATCTTTGAAGGCAAGAATCAGCCTCTGGCATGACATTTCTCTGCAGATGATAAGAAAAATATCAGTGGGCTGAAACTTAGTGTGAACAAGAACAAAATAAAGTATTTATTAAAGAAAACTTTAGTTTATTTTTGTGGAGAGATCATTTATTTATGTGTGAATTTTGTTTAATTTAGCAGTATATTAAGTTTAAAAAATAGAAAATTGAAGAGTGTAATTTTAAAAATTTTCATTATATTGAGGTTAATTTTGTTACAAAAATTTTGGATCCGATCATAGACGTTTGTCCACATAAATAACCCGAAAACAATCAAAATTTGAAAATTTCAAATCAAGTGAAGGCAAGCAATGTCAGGTTGCATAGTATGCCTTCACGTATCGTCCATTGATTGATAGCATGGGTCTTTCACTCCAGAAGTCCACTAACTGGTAGGCTCCTCATGCGTAGACCTTTTGAACGACTAATTGTCCCTCCCAAAGAGGCTTGAATTTTCCACCTGTTTTGTGGCATACAAGAATGGGCCTTTTGAGCATGAGGATGAGGTCACCAACTTTGAATGTCCTTGGGCGGACCCATTTGTCATGAGCTTGTACCATCTTTTCCCGACAAAGTTCCAAATGTTGTTGTGTTTCAAGTCTTTTTCCTTCAAGACTCTCTAGTTCCTCGAGCCTGAGCTTTGCACTTTCTTCTATTATTAGTTGGTTGGCAATAGTGACTCTGAGAGACAGCATCTGAACTTCTAATGACAGTACGACCTCAGACCCGTACACGAGCATGTAGGGTGTACATTGAGTGGGAGTCCTGAACGTCGTCCGGTAGGCCCACAAAGCTTCTAACAATTTTTTGTGCCAGTCCCTTTTGTTTTCGTCCAGTGTTTTTTCTTAAAATCTGTACCAGCATCATTTTGAAGGCTTCAGCCAATCCATTTGCTCTAGGATAGTAAATTATAGAGTATCTCCAATCTATCTCGTGTCTTTTGACAAAATTATTGATTTTTGTGCATTTAAAAGTTATCACATTGTCAAAAATTATTCTTCACGGTACTCTGAAATGATAGAAAAATTGCCTCCTGAAGAATTGAAGGATGTGATATGATGTAACCTCTCGTAATGGCACTGCCTCTGCCCATTTGGAGAAGTAATCAGTAGCGGCAAGTATAAACTTGTGTCCTTTTGAAGATGGAGGGTCTATCAAACCTATTATGTCCATGCCCTAACACTTGAATGGCCACGAAGCAACGATTGGGTGTAGCATATTCAAAGGTCGGTGCAAGAACACTCCCATGTACTTGGCACTGGTGACATTTTCTGGCTGTATCCATGCAGTCAGACATCATTGTTGGCCAATAATATTTGAGTCTCTTGATCTCCTGACTGGTGACTGCCACACAATCCAACATGTACTTCTTTGATAATATTTCGGGCTTCATCTTTTCTTAAGCATCGTAGCCACATCTAGTCGAATGATCTTCTGTAGAGGACATCACCCACTAGAGCGTATGACATAGCCCTCTTTGTGATATGGTGTGCTGCTGACTTGTCCTCTGACAGCTTTCCAATTTGTAAATTTGTAAATATCCAATTTGTAAATATTATATAATTGGCTTGTGCCAATCTTTGTTTATATCCAGAACCACAATCATTTTTTCTTCTTCTTTTCTGAGCTTGTGTAGAAATTTGAGGTCAATTCAAGGCAAAACTTGTCTTCCTCATATTGTGATTTTGATGGAATCCTCCGGGATACATGCCAATTCCTTAGCGAGTTTTGCTAGAGCATCGGCATGGGCATTATATCCTCGAGGAATCCAGTCGAAAGTCATGTAAGGAATTTGTAGCTTCATTGCGTATCGGTAATATTCTGCTATTCTGCTAGTCTTGGTTTCAGAATTTTATATTATCCGGTGACTTGTTGGATGACAAGTTGAGAGTCACCGTAGATGGCAATATTTGTTATATACATTGAGATTTCCAACTCCATTCCAGTGATTAGGGCTTCATATTCTGATTCGTTGTTTGTGCACGGCTCTATCAGGTGGTATGAGAACTCAACATACCCTTATCTGACATGATAAAGATCAAACCGATCCCTGCTTTGCCCAGTATGACTGTGCCTGATCCTTTGTCTTTTCTAGCTGATGAAGCATCGTCGAAGTACATTTCCCCAAATTGCACACTAGAGAACTCCATTTGTAGTATCTGCTCATCTGGTAATTCATTGTTCAGAGGGGACCCAGCTGGCAGTGGGTACGCAGCGAGAAAGTCTGCTAGAATCTTTCCCTTGATAGCACAAAGGGGAACAAAAGTTATATAGAATTGCAATAAGATCATCAACCATCTTGCTAGACATCCGAAGAGTGTTGGTCGAGTCATCAAATATTGCAACGAATTAACTTTCAAAATTAGGATAATCTTATGAGAGAGCATGTAATGTCTAAGCTTCTGGGCGGCGAAAATCAAGGATAGACAATGATTCTCAATAGGTGGATACCTTACTTCCATCGATATTAGACGATGACTCAAGTAGTAGAGTGTGTTTTGCTTACCCTCGTCGTTCATTTGGGCTAAATGGACTCCAAGGGAGTCGTCTAAGGCCGTGGTATAAAGTATCAAAGGTTTCCTTGGGATAGGGGCTGACAAAATAGGAGGTGTCATTAAATTTTGCTTAACGTCATCAAAGGCCCACTGACATTTCTCTTCCTAAACAAATTTGGTGTCCTCTTCAATTAAGGTCAGAAAGGGCTGACACCTACCTGAGTGATTAGAAATAAAGCGTCTCAGATATGCCAACTTCTCCTGGATGGAACGTAGTTGTTTCAAGGTTTTAGAAGGAGGCATTTCCAAGATAGCTTTAATTTCCCTGATGAATGAAAATGAATTCTAAAAATTTCCCGGAGGTAATGTCAAAATGTGCACTTTAAGGGATTCATTTTAAGGTTGTATCGTCATAATCGTTTGAACATGATCCTTAAATCATACAAATGGTCTATTTTTTGCTTAATTTTGATGACCAGATCGTCCACGTAGCATTCCACTTGATTGTGAATGAGGTCGTCAAAAATCTTCGTCAAAAATATTTGTCATTGCACGTTGGTACATTGCTTCAGCGTTCTTTAATCCAAACGACATCACTCTGTAGCAAAAAATCCCGATCGGTGTCCTGAAGGATGTAAGTGCTCCATTGTTGGGAGTCATCTTGATTTGGTTGTATCCTGACAATTTGTCCTTGAAGGAGAAAATTTTGTGTGTTGAAGTGATATCCACCATCATTTCTGGTAATGGTAGTGGTAACTCATCTTCTGGACATGCCTTGTTCAAATCTCTGAAGTCAATGCAAATAAGGATTTGTCCATTTATCTTTTTGACAAGAACAATTTTAGCTAACCATGTGTGGTATTGCTCTTCTTTTACAAAATTAGCGCTATCATTTTCTTTACCTTGGCGATGACTTGTTGCTCTATTTCAAGGCGCATTCTTCTTGGAGCTTATTTTACAAGGGTTATATCTCAGTCCACCTTAAGTTTATGAACTGCAACTTCTACTGACAGGCGTGACATTTCATCATAACTCCATGCGAAGCAATTTTTGAATTATGTTAACAATTTGATCAACCATAGAGATTCTTCATCATTGAGTAAAGAACTTAAAAATGTTCGTCGGGGTTGTTCTTTAGTCTCGAGGTTAATATCCTTCAATTTATCAACCGTTGATTTAATTTACTCCTCAAGTTCTGACGGAGTATCTTCTATCAGTAGATCAGTAGAGTCATCCTCTGTATCAAGGCAATCCTCTCCTGATTCTCTAGTAACAATCATACAAAATTCTGAATCATCGACTAGTCCAACTATACCAAATCTGAGACCACCTTTTGTGTTTGGAGCTTGACTTTTAACACTCCATAACTTTTCAAATAGTTGTAATTTATCTCTTGGCATTTGTTTTGGCAAGTGTCCCTGTTGAATTAACTTTTGTACGTAAGGTGAAAAGTAACCAAAAGGTAATTCAATCAATTCATTAGGATCATCATCCAAATTTACATGATTTTCAAGATTAATAAAGGTAGAAGCAGAGTAAAACTTGATCAGCTTTGAACCAGTGCTACGGACTTCCTTGACCTCTTAAGTCTTGAACATTTGATAGAGAATCAGAGTAAGGGTCATGATGTTCACATAGTGGTTTATCTGATCGTACATTGTCTCACATTTGCTTTTCTTTACATCTACTAAGGATGACTCGTACTGAGGTTTCTTTTATTTTCTCATCATTATCTCATCTTCGGAACTATCTTCATCACTGATGTTGATGGTTGGCCTAGTCCGTTCAACAATTAAGTTTGTTCTTTCTCGTCCACGTCCCCGACCTCAACCTCAGGTGCACAAACTAAAATAACCTCCACCAACTTGTTGGAACAGAGTTGTGGAAGATCGCTGAAGCGCAGTTGAGTGGACTCCTTTTTGTGATTTTTCTGAATCTTCATTTTTATTTATCACAATTTCACACGAGAAGACGGTTTTCATTGGAGGCGCATAGTAGGCAGCATCTTCATGAATACCGACTTCATGAATTGAAAATGATTATAGTTCTCCTTTGACGCAGTGTTCTTGTCCATCTTTATAGTACTTGACGCATTGGTGTAGAGACGATGGAACCATGTTGTGTTCTTGAATCCACGATCATCCCAAAAGAACGTTGAAAGAGGTCTCGGTGTCGATGATATGAAATTTAGCGGTTGTTGTTAGTTCTCCAACCTTCATAAGCAATGTAATCAATCCAAGGGCTCTTAACATCATTTTATCTGTAAGCTCCTGGGCATCAATTTCCAAATAGGCCAATGTTTGTAGACTCATCAAGTTGAGTGATGCTCCAGGATCTACTAAAACTCTGGACAATACAAATCTACCGATGTTAACGCAGATGTAGAGCAGACGATTGTGGTCAGTGGTGCCGAGCAGCAAGTCTTCGTCTGTAAAGATTACCCCAGATTATTCTTTCAATGAGCAAACTTCATCCGAGGATGTGCTGGCCAACTGAGGTAAGCAAATCTCTGGGGTAGAGCAATGCTGTAATTAGAGACTCTCTCATCTCCTTTGATAGGATCAGAGCGTCATAGAGGCTTAATCTTGCCGACAACTTCCTAAGATGAGCAATGTTGAAACTAGAGACTCCCTCATCTCCTTTGATAGGATCAGAGCGTCATAGATGCTTAATTAGGCCGACAACTTCCTAAAATGAGCTAACACGTTGTAATCCACTTTGTATGGTACTTCAATTTTCTCTTGGTTATGTGTTTCTTCCACTAGTGGAGGGGGGAGGAGGTCTTAGTAGTTCTTCTTTGGAAGTAGTTCTTCTTGAGTTATTATTTGTTTTCCTTTATCCACTAGAGCTGTTCTCGGGGGTAATACTCACCTGCTCCTTATGTACACTTCTGTAATTTCTTCTTCTTGAGATATCATTGTTGGAACTCTGGAGTTTCTTCTTTGTTGGAAAGATGTAAGTTGATGGCAAGTGGTTCACCCTGGCGCTCAAGGATTGGTCCCTCACTCCCGGTGCTATTATAGCTAGTATCGATAATGTCTTCTTCGATCTTGTTAGAGAGTTCATCAGACTCAAGTACGATTTGAGGATCATTTTGGGGACTAATATCGAAGTTAGATTGGTCATAATCGATTACGTCATCACTAGAAACAGTTAAAACGTAGCCTAAATCAGAAGCATTATATTCATAAGACCCCGAAGAGGAAAAAATATAATCATACAAAGTCAGGGATTCGAGGATTTTCTTCCTCGAATCCAAGATAACCAATCTACTAAAGGTAGCCCCTATCCTACCGTCCGTGCTATCAATCTTCGCGATGGAATTCTTCTTTCTCTTTGTCTTTGACAATGATTGCTCTTGTGGTGAAATCTTTGTCCAGGGCTTTACAGGATGAAGACTTTGAATGGAAGTTTGTTTTGACGTGCTCTGGATTTGGTTTAATATTTTCTTGGATGATTTGCTCCAAACTTCATTCCATTCGTCTTTTTTAGTGTATACAAAAGAGTACTTTAATGTAACCTGGATTTAATTTAGAACCCCTTGAGCTCGTTCCAAGTCATAATCCATCCATCTTCTCTAGTATATGGATCAATCAGAGAGATTGGCTCAGCTGTAATCATATTTATGCAACCTTTTTCAGGTTCTTTTAAATATTCTTTTGGAATCATTATATTCCCCTCTTTGTGATTTTTCTCGAGTCAATCCTTAAAGATGATGCATTCTTCTATAGTGTGTCCCAGCAATCAGTAATACGGGCATAATTTGTTTCATCTTAATTATCGACCTCTTCTGGTTTCTTTGGCTCTTGTAATCTGAACTCAGGCTTTTTCATCAGACTTCTGAACATTTTGGATACGGCTTCATCTTTGAAAGAATACACCATTTTTTGTCGTTCTGCTAGAGATGTTCTATTATTTTGAGATTACCCTCCCGGAGGCGGTCGCTAGTTGGACTTGCTATTCTGGTTCTGAGTATGCTGTGATGAAGATTAATGAGGAATTTTTGTATATATTATCATTGGCTATTTTTCTTTATCAATAGTTGCTACTGTTCTTGACTTCTTTTCAAATACTCTAGTTACCCAAGACTTCTCATGAGAATCCATTTGTTTGATTTCCTCTTGAAGACTGCTGGCTTTACTAAGTAGCTTCTCGAAGGATTTAATGGTGAGTCCCTTGAGCATAAAAGCTACCAGCCCATTAATGCTTTTGAGTAAAATTTCAATCGCGTGATGTTCCTGTTGCTGAGGTTCACATTTCATGCTAAGGTTTCTCCACCTCAAAATATAATCAACTAAAGTCTGTTGGGCTTTTGGTTTTCCCTCATGAGTTCTCCTACAGACACATGATGTTGCGCTCCGGTGAATCTCTTCATAAATAATTATTCCAACTCGACAAATGTCTTTACTAATTCGTAGACAATCCTTGACAAGCTGCTGATGAACTGTTGGAAAAGTAAAGCTTTGCTATTTTTTGTGTTGCCACAACAGACTTGGAAGTGTGCTATATGTTATCTGGGATTTTCAGTCCCATCAAATATTTTGAATTTTGGGGCCACGAAACTCTTAGGGAAGGGTATGACATCAAATTCTTTTGGGTAAGGTCTGCCCTTTAAAATCAATGCTCCACCCATACACTGGATTAAGGCCTCCCAAACTTGTTCAACCATTTGCATAAATTCTTTCTCTAGTATGATGCCTGATGGAGAATCCTTCCTTGGTTGCTCATTCTTATTTTTTGAGACAACTTCTCTCCTTTTATCTGTAATATGTATGATTTTTGGTTAGTTGATATCTGGAGAGGCTTGTTTCGGTGCTTGTGATTGCCATTGAATGGTGGCCATGGCGGTCATGGATACAGCCATCTCCTTTATACTTTTCTCCAATTGGCTGCCTTGTTCATCCCTTAGGAGGATAACCCTACGCTGCTCATCTACGATGTTCTCTTCGGTGGAAGGTTGAGCATCATGCGTAGATGCAATGACCCTGATCTCGATGACATGGACATCCATGAAGTTTTCTTCGAGGTAATCATTGTAATCAAAATCTTCATCATCATTGTTGATGGAAACTCCATGTTCTTGAGCCAACTCGAAAATTTTGACCCTAAAATTTTAAACTTTTTCTTCAATTATTGATTTTTGGATTGACTTAAGATCTAGAGGACCCTGCTGGACCTCCTCTTCTGGCTCCTCCATCTCACTGACAATCGCTGCGACAATTTTTGATACTTAAGACCCTAGCTTCATTCCATGATCTTGCCCTACGGGCTTACTGGACTGTATTGGTAAAACAATCTTTGGTATCCATACCTGTTTCTTTGATGATGATGTCTGAGGACGAAGTACTCTAGCAGAAATATCGGTATGTCGAGGAAGAGTATGCTCCCCATGGTGCAAACTAGCTACAGTATTGGGTAATCTTTTTATCCTTTTCTTTAGAATTTTAGGGATGTCTTTATAGTGGGTGATCGGTAAGATTCTTGGACTCAGTCTTAACTTAATCGGTCGACGACCTGTAGTCCTGGCGACGACAGACTCAGTGGTGACTATGGTGGTATCAACTCTGCTCCCGAAGAGAAACCAGACAAGAATACGAGTAGGTAGAGCCTTAGTTAACTTTTGATATTTTTTTGGTGGATCTGACGTCCTTTAAAATTTCTTTCTTCATGCGAGGGTATATTGCATGTCCCACTCGTTTAAGTAGTTCACTGACTGAACATCCTTCTTTGGCGGCTAGCCTCTGAAAACTGAACTGACTCGGGTGATAGGAGTATGTTTCTTTCTCTCCACACCTTGTAAATGAAGAGATGGTAATGCAATGGTGATTTTATGGATATTCTCGTACCCGTTGGTATCCATCAAAGGATGGAATCTACTTCCTCGCAAGAGTGGGTATTTTCCCGGTAATCCTGACTCGTCCTGGTGAGGATCTTCATCAGTAGGTACTTTTTTAGGAGGTTCAGCTTTAGTAGCCCTCTGAACTCCCCTGTTACGGTTTCTCTTTTGGGTTCAGGTTAGTGGTGTAGTCTTGGAACCCAACCCGATTTCGAACACTGATGGCGGGACAGCTAATCTCTTAGTCAGATCTTCAATGATCATTACTTCTTTCCCCTTAACAGCAGCGGGGACAACAGGTTTGGTAGGTGACACGGCGGCAGTAGTCTTGGCTTTTCTGTATGAAAGGAAGTCCTGAAGATAGTTCACATTGAACTCAACAGATGGCTCCTGAACTTTCATCACGACGAAGGGAGCCTTCCCAAGGATAACCTCGAGGACTTCAAATCCGGCTCCAAACTTGATCGTGGGAGCAACGTTACAGGCTTCATGGCTTGTCGGCAAGTTGCGGGAAAAAGTTAGCATTGGGTAGGACATTGCAGTAGCTTGAAAACAGAACGTTTTGGTCTTAGTTATATGGCCAAAACTTCATAAACTTAGTGCAGACACTAAAAATTAATAGAGGTTGATCTTTAGACCGGGTAAGTTTCTTTATTTAATTTGGTGAGAGTTTTAAAATTTTTTAATGAAAGTAGTATTTTTCTGATTTAAATGGAAAGAGCAGCTCTTCCCCAGCGGAGTCGCCAGAAGCTGTTGGCACTAAAAAGTTGAGGAGTTGCCCGTAAGAAGCTGTCGGTCACCAGAATCAAAATCCCTTCGCCCACTTCGGAAGGACGTTTAAGTTTAGCAAAATATGAAATTAAACTCACCTCATATTTTTCGTAGTTTAAATGAAAGAGCACTATAGATCAAATCCTGTATCTATCCCAAATGATAAACACAAGACTTGAGTGTGAGGCTCGACTAAATAAACTAAGAAATGTATGACGTCTGTTTGGTTTGATCAAATCCTGTATCTATCCCAAATGATAAACACAAGACTTGAGTGTGAGGCTCGACTAAATAAACTAAGAAATGTATGACGTCTGTTTGGTTTGCGAAACCATTTTATTTACCGACAATTTCCATTATTTAATATGAAGAATTAAATAGGTTTTGTATTGAGTTGGGTTTGGAAAAGCTTCCTGTAAGGTCAAGCTCCTATAGTTAATTACATCTTAAATGAATGAAGCACCTAAGAAAACTCTCGACAAAAATCAGGAAATATTACCTTCAAAGATTTGAAAAGGATAGGAATTTTCAACGAGATCAAATGAAGAGATGTAAAAAGGGATCAGTTCAAATTCGGAATATTTTGTTTTGGAATCCAAAAAAGGAAGAACTAGGGGGTGTCATAGATCCGGAGGAGAACCTCAGTGACTTCCCAGACTATCCTATTGTTTGGCTTCAGTTTTGAAGAAATTATTTAAATGTTTCATCCTGCCAATTTTTATTTATTTAGGTCTTATATCCGTGTGAAACGATCACACAAATAGCCTAGAAGATGTAAGGATTTAGGTTGCTACGAACAACAACCTAGGAATCCTAAGACGAGTTAGGGCTTATATTGTACATCACAGCTATACAAAGGCCAGCTATACAAAGGCCTAAAGATACCTAAAGATAGGGTGAGGATTTATGTTGCATTAGAAAGCTAACTCGAAGTCCTATTGCTTGTTTGTTTACTTCTAAGGAAGGAATGGTTTAGCTGAGGAAGACAGGTTTTACTGTTGAAGATGGTCGTGCTGCTCACCATGCTAGCTCCAAGCTCCTTGCCGTGACAAGTTTGAGTTTTCTAGGGTTTTAAGTTATGATATCAGATCAGGTGGCCCTATGATTGAAGTTTTTTAAATTTTATGGGGCATGTTAAAGTTGATTAGAGTGACACCGGTTAGGATCCTACGGTTCTCTCATTCTAGCACCACTATTTTCTTTTGAATTCACTTAGTCCAAATGAATTTATTAAACTCAACTTAATGGGTTCCATACTTTTATTTAGACCGTAGGAAGCCTTGTTAGCAACCGTAGGTTACCTCTTCCAAGGGATTGTCAATCATCTGATAGAAACGTTTTAATTTAGTTGAAATTATGGTTTTGTGTGATTTTTGTGATTAAATTTTGAGTTGTGTTATATTTTGGATGTTGTGGCGGTGAATTTTATCTTGGTTGATTTTAGTTTTGGTTTTGGTTTTGTTTTTGTGGCTATCTTGATAGTTTTAGCTTTCATGCAAAGTGAAATCGTTGTTTAGCATGCATGTTTGTGTTTTGCAAGCATGAAAGAAAGTAAAGTACAAGAATGATGGTACTGTAAACTGTAAAAAGCGCACCTAGCGAGTCTTCTCGTTCCACCAGCTGAAACTTAAAACCCATGTGAGGGCATTTTATATGAAGCAGGAAAGTAAATTCTTAGTGACCTACCTCACTCTAAACCATATCTTGGTGGGTCCTTATTAATTTGATTAAGGATAATTTTATTAGGCAAAAGATATTAAGTTTAATAGATCTCTGAGGTATCAAGTAGGTCCAGAGGTAAAGTAGGTCCATGCTTCCCTCTTACTGCCTGGGGAAAAGTCTTGAGCTTGTTTAAACTTATTATGTTTCTTAATAAATCCATCCTATAAAAATACTTTTAATGCTCAGTGAACATTGATGTTTCAATTATCCCTATGAGTAAGGTAATTATCACTTGTGATTTAATTTGTAAATTATGTGGGTGACGACCCTTAAAAGGACAAGTTAATGTTATTAAAACACTTAGATAATTTTAGTTTTAACTTGTGCTTGTGGTGCTCAAAGGTGTTAAATTTAGCTTTGTTCACTTTTCTAATCCTTATTTAATCAAATTTGATTTAACTTAGATCACCACTAAGTCATTTATACATAAGTGGATATCTTGGCTATTTTGAAAGAAGTTAAATTTTTAAGTGATGATAATGATTCATTTTCAAAACACTTAATGTCATTTGTACATTAAGTAGGGGTATTAAATTAATGTGTTATCAACGCTCAAATTCATACCCCTAAGTCTAGGATCATTTAATTTAATTGGCCTCCAAATTTTAATAATTTAGGGAGAGTACAAATTCATCCTTCTATTAATAAAAACGAGATTGGTTTCTACCAATTATTTCCTTGTATTTAAATAATCCAATTATTTTGATTAGGATCAAAGATTACCCATTTCCTTTTTTAACTTAAGCCTAAATTTTAATTAAGGCTAAATTTCCAAAATTACATTTTTGCCCCTAAGGCCCTATCACTTCATAATTTAACAAATGACTTTAGAATTATTATCCCACCTCATTCATGGGTCAATTAAGAAATCAGAGGATAAAATGTGATTTTCAAGTTTTAATTTAATTTACATATTTATTTTCATGCAAAAATATGATTTTTCAAAGAAAATTCCATAACTTAACCAAAGCAAAGCCCAATCCATTGAAAGGTTTACTAGAGGTAGACCTAGACTAGATAATCATTTGGACAAAATTTCATGATTTTTTAATTTTTATTTGAATTGATAAAATTACTTCAAATTGTGGAGTGTTTATTAATTACAAAATATTTTAAATGTGGAAAATTATGTTTTCTATTTTTAAAAAATCTTCCTAAGGTTAGAGAACCTAGAGAAGCAAATTTTACATTTTTCTAAGTTTTATTTGATTTATTGGAATTATTCTTAGTGGAAACCCATTTTTAGCCTTTAAAAAATTATTTTTAAGCTTTGACATTAAGTATCTTTATTCAGAAAATCAGGAAAAATATTCTAATTGTTCTTAAATGCTTAGTATTCCAATTGTTCCTGAGTGCTTAGTAAACAATTTAGAATATTTCCATTAATTTTATTATTTTTGTGATTTTTAACATTTTTTAATTATTTAAATATAAAAAATTGGCTTAAAAATGAAATTTTTAGTTTAATTTCAAATTTATTTTTAGAAATTTCCTTTGACCACAGAGGATGCCAAAAACTAATTTTTTAAATTTTTTTAGTTATATTTTAATTATTAAAAATCATTTTAGTGCCAAAAATGTCATTTAAGTTGAAAAATTAATTTGAGTTATTAAATGAGTTCCAAATGTTTTGAAATTTTTATGGGAAGCTCTCTGAACTTTGAATCTTAGTGGAGTTTAAAAATAAGGCATTTAGATGTTTGTGTTACGTAAATTTAATTTTTTTTTGTGTTTTAGGGTTGGTGGAAATTAAGTGCATTCTTAGTGACTTAACCCATGTGACTTAACCCATGAAATATTTTCTTAACCCATGAAATATTTTCCAAAGGGTTCTCTGGTTTCTTTCAATGTTCCAAAATTTTCTTGGAATTTTCTAAGAAACAAGCTAAATTATTATGATTAATTTATACAAAAAATTGACATAATCTTAAAAAATATGGCTCTCTATCTAGAGATCTTCTATGACTTTGGAAAAATCAAGGAATGTTCCATAAAATAGGGGCAATAACATGCCAAAATATCAAGCAATGGTGAAATGTCTATATGCATGGAGAATCAAAAGATTCAAAATAATGTTTAATCAAGTGGACCTCAAATTATTTCCACATTATTTTCCTCTGTTCACTGAGCAAGTGGGTATTTTTATTTATTTTTGTGATTTTTCTACACCATTTTTGTGATTTTTCTATTTTTCTACACCAAGATATGAATTTTTAAAGTTAGGGTTATTTAAATAAATAGGAAAATCCCTACTTTTCTATTTAAACAGCGCAGTGCCATGTCATCCTATGCCTCTCCAAAGCTCCATGCGACATGCTCCTGTTCGACGCCGCCATCTACGCCAGCAGCCATGTGTCCCGCCTTTTTGAACCGTGCTCCCATCCAGTGCAATTAGAGCCCTCCGTCTGATACACGCGCGATCATATGGCGCTCCGTCATCGTCCCCGATGGTATAACCCGAGAACCATCTATTTTCAAAGCTTGATATCTCTCTCATTTCTTAACCAAATTGAATGAATTTTTTGTTAAATTCTCTTCTTGATTAGTGGAACATATCTATATGGTTAAGATGCTATGAAGTCACCTCTAAACAAATAGAAAGTGAAAATAGGCTCGGGAAGAGGAGGAGATCAATAACTTGGGTATGAGAAGGGAAGCTTCAATCAAAGGTGCTTGACACGTTCGTGGAGGTCCAAGGAGGTTAGGGATTGAACGCCTTGCTGTGCTGAAAGGTATAATTATGAATTCAACCAAGCTCGATTTCAGGTGTTGGTCTAGAGCTATGCTACGGTCTCTATGGAAGGGGGATTTGATTGGCCTTCTCCTTCTTTCAATGTGGTGAAGGTGTGGGTGAATTTAACTTGAGTTTGATTGAATGTGGAGGTGTGGTGAGTTATGTCCAGGTTTTTTGGTAGACGTTTAAGCTCAAAGTTGAGCTTCCACAGTGGCAATCAGTGGGGGAAAGTGGTTGGCTTGAGATGAGGAGGTCTCAAAGAGTCTCTCGGAGCAATTTGGAGGGGTCTCTCTGAGAAATTTTTTAGCACTACCTCAATGGCCTTGGAGGTGAGATTTTTTATAAAAATGAGCTTGGGGTGGCTGTCATGGCCAATTGGGGGTGAAAATGCTTGCTTAGGTGGAGGGCAGAGAAGCCCTAACATTTGAATTGGGTGAACTGGCCTCTAGGTTTGAATTGGGTGAGGTTTAAGAAGTGGTGGCCTTCAGTTTGGCTTATATGGTGACTAAGCCGGCCGGCCAGGCCAGGGGAGGTCGCTAGAGGGCTTAGGGCCCTCATAGGAATATGTCACAGCAATTAAATGAGTTTGGGCTTTGTTTTGGCACAAAAATCTTAAGCTTAAGCAATAATCTTAAGCTTAAGCAATTTTGGAAACCAAATCCCTTAATTTAGGGGACCTTTGCTCCATGACTTAGCTTAAGTGGTTTTATGGAGTTTATACTGGTCACTAGGGTCCAACAAATGGTTGTGGAGTTATTACTTTTGTGGCTTTAGGGTGATTAGGCTAACTTTAGTGCATGACTCCAATATGGGTTCAAATGACAAAAACTTGGGTTTGGGCTAGGCTATCCGTGCCCTTGAGCCCAAATGATTGATCAAAATTGTGTATATGATTTTAATGAACATTTTTAGCGAAGGATTGAAATGATTTTGACTTTAATTGGAGGGTCGATTTAGAGGATTCTTAAAATTTGGTCAATTTGGGCATGTTGGGCTAAACTTGGGTCTAGATTTGGCTAGGCTTGGGCTAAGTGGCTAGGCTTGGGCTAAGTAGATTTGGCTAGGCTTGGGCTAAGTCCAAATTTATTGTTGAAAAGGGTTAATAAGAATATAATGAAGAGTTTTAAACATAAATTGGGTGACAATTTTGTGGTTAAGGCATTCAATTTGGTGGAATTTGGAGACATAGCCAATTTGGGGCAAATATGGGGATTCTGAACTTAGGCTGAAACTAAAGGAAATTGAAGCTTTAACAAAGCTAATTGAAGGTCAATTTTGATGTGTATGAGTATTATGAACAGTTTACCACATGAAAAATGGCAAATTGAGTGGGCTATGGGTTTAATTGGGTGAGATTAGGTCATGTGGCCAAAATTGGGGCTTTGACCTAAATCTAAATTGGGCTCAATGGATGGGCCATTTAAGTTTTATTTTGTTTATATTGTTCATATGAAAGGTTAATTACAGTTTAGATTTCAAATTGGGGGAATTTAGGACCAAATTGATGGACATTTGATGTAAATTTGTGAAAATTGGGCCTTTAAAGGGAATATTAGGGGTTTTTGTCAAACTGGTCAAAATGACCAAATTGGGTCATGTGGTAGTTGAGAAAAGTGAAATTGGGAATATTTAGAATAATTTGATAATTTTGGGATTTTTTAGAATTTTTGGAATTTTGGGCAAAAGAGGGGCATTTTGGTAATTTGGCAATTTTTGGTGATTTTAGGTAACTTGGAAGTTTTCAAAAGCTTTGAAATGATTTTTAAACAAATGTGGATATTTTGGGAGAATTTGAGAATATTGGAAATTTTGGCCAAATTTAGTGTCTAAGGGTATCTAGGTAATTTGGGGGAGTTTAGGGCAAAAGGCTAAGTTGGGAATTTTTTTGGGTATTTTTCGTAAAATTGGGGGTTGAGCACTACATGTGAGCTATGGACCAGTGGGATCCCCATTTGTGTCCTCTATGTACTGGTCTTAGCTAAACCCTAGCCTAGGGCCAGTGGGTTTAGGGGACCATCTACATGAGTATACCAAAAGTATCAAGGAATCAAATTCAAGAAATTTTTGTTTGTGCTTGGGAGTGGTTGTGAGTGAGGTATTTGCTGGTGAGTGCCTTAGCTCTATACCAACACCCAGGGCAAACCCTAAGGTCCAACAGTGCTGTGGGAAATCTTATTGAGCTCCCTCATAGTGATCACACCTACTAAGTGCTAGAGGTTAGGACCAATATGTAGAGCTTCAATTTGAGTAAAGAAAAGTTTAGAGTTTCTAATAATGATGGTTCCTTTTCTAGTTTTCTAAGAAGAGTCAAAATATGAAAGTCCTATGGGTAGACCTTAGGTTACTAAAGATGAAGACTATACCTCAACCAAAAGTGAGGTCAACACAACTTATGTTTTTTAGATCAGTTTTTAAGCCTGATCAGTGAATGTGGATTAGAGATCCCTCTGATATTCCAAAAAAGTAATTTAATCATGAGAGGTAGAAGAAGATCCCCTTGTTTGCCTTCCCAAGGCCAGCTTAAGAAGAGATTCAGCCACCTTGTCCGAGAGAAGATTCTTAAGTTCAGTAGAGCCTTTTCTCCTCCACTCGCTTCTTTGAACTTCCCATTATCCTTCTAAGGGCTATCTTAGAGGTGGAAAAGCATCTTCATAGATGGAGTTTACATGGTGTAGCACCCCAGGATAAATCATCTCCCCAGTCTCAATAGAAATAATATTTTTGCCCAAAGCTGAAATAGTATGTGAGGTAGGGGTATCGACAGGTATAGATGGAGAAGGAGTTGGGTGTGGAGTGGGTTGAATGAAAGGCCGAGTGGTATGGATATCAAGGGGTATAAGAAAGTTGTTAGAGCCAAAAATAGAAGGTTTTAAGGTGGGGGAAAAGTGATTATGTTTAGGGGGTAAAAGGGGAGCGGAGATTGGATTGGGTTGAAGAATAGGCTGAGTGAAGGGGATATCAGGAAAAGTTTTAGGGCTCAAAGAAGAAGAGTTTGAAGTAGTGATAAGGTGAGTATGTTCAGGGAGTATAGGAGGAGATTGAGATTGAGTGGGTTGATGAATAGGCTGATAGTTAGGGACATCAGGAATGGAAGAAAAGGGTTCATTAGGAATAGTAAACACAATGTCAGGGTGAGTTGTCTGAGCCACATGAGGTGTAGGGTAAGGATCGGTGGTGTGAGGCCTAAAGACTTTAGAAGCTTGGGGATTATTGGAAGGTCTTAATGAGGTATGTTTTCTGAAGCACCTGTTCTAGGTTTGTCTAAATATCCTGCAATGATTACAATAGTAAAGCTTCTGCTCCATGATTATAGGTTGCCAATAACCTTTACTTGGAGTGCCCAACAAGACCTCATTAATTTCAGGCAAGGTAATTTCCCTCTCTACTAAAATCCTAACAGCAGAGGGCCTTGACAAGTTAAATGTAGAGATGTCCAACTTCATAGGCTTGCCAAGGATTGACCCAATAGAAAATAAGACTGGATGGTGGAAAAAGTGTAACTTCATCCTTGGGAGTTTAAACCATATTGGGATAATAGGGGGTTCTTGAGTAGAGTCAAAAGTTAGGTGACCATTTAAGGAGTTTCATTTGTTTCCCATCAATAACCATACTTTTCTTAGAAAAAGTCTTGCATAGTCTTCCTCCAACTAGAGATAGAACATTATATGACTACCATCAAACAGTTCAACCTTCCAATTACCCACTAAATTTAAATTATCAATTTCTTCCCTGACTATATCCATCTTTGGATGGCCTAATAGAAATTTACCTACTAAATTAAATTTGTAAAGATTTGCTGGTGAAGTTAATTCATTTGCTGAAAAGAGAATCACATGTCTGCCACCCTTCATAGTGCCTTGCTTAATAAAAGGGCAGTCAGCCCTTCCACTAGTAGAATCATGGTAAAGCTGTGGAAAAACTAGTTTATCTCTTAATGAGGAAACAGCAACCTCATTACTCAGAACAATAGTAAAAGAGGTTTTGCCAATGAATTTGGGGTCAGTAGAAATAAGTCTTTCAACCAAAGCCAAAGAAACCAGATCCCAAATGGTTGAAGTATATAGATATATGTATATATAAATTCTTCCATACAATTAGGTAAATAAAGATATTTTTAAATATTTTTTTATTATCAAATTTTCTCAAATACATGGAATCTATTGTCGGCACTATTTTTTTGGGTATGGAGTTGCCCGTTCGAAGCTGTCGGTCACCAGAATCAAAATCTCATCGCTCGCTTCGGAAAGGAGTTTAATTTACATATATATGTATATAGTTTAGAAAAATATGAAATCAAACTGAAATCATATTTTTCATAGTTTAAATGAAGGAGCTCTATACCTCAAACTCTGTATCTATCTCGAGGGATAAACACTCGGAAAGATAAACACAAGACTTAAGGGTGAGGTTCGATCAAATAAACTAATAAATATATGACAGTCGTTTAGTCTGCGAAATCATTTTTATTTGCCAAAAAATTCCCTTATTTAATATAAAGAAGAAAATAGTTTTTATATTAAGCTGGGTTTGGAAAAGCTTCATCTAAGGGCAAACCCCTATAGTTAATTACATCTTAGATAACAGAAGTCTCCTTAGAAAACTCTCGATAAAAATTAGGGAATATTATCTTCAAAGAGGTCAAAAGGGTAGGACTTTTCAACGATATCGGACAAAGAGGCGTGGAAAGGGATTGTCTCAAATGTGGAACATTTTGTTGTAGAGCCTGAAGAAGGAAGAACTAGGGGATGTCGTAGTTCTGGATGAGAACCTCAACTTCTCAGACTATCCTATTATTTGGCTTTAGTTTTAAGGAAAAATTATTTGAGTGTTTCATCCTGCAAAGTTTATTAATTTAGGGCTTACATTTGTGTGAAACAATCACCCAAATAGCCTGGAAGATTTGAGGATTTAGGTCATGACGGACGACAACCTTGGAATCCTAAGACTAGTTAGGGCTTATTTTGTATAGCAGAGCTACACAAATGCCTAAAGGTGAGTTTAGGATTTATGTTGCATGAGCGAACAACCACAAAATCTGATGGCTTTGTTGTTTAATTCTAAGGAAGGGATGGTTTAGCTGATGGAGAGATGTTTTGCTATTGAAGATGGTCGTGCTGCCCACAATGCTTACTGCAAGCTTCTTGCCATGATGAGTTTAAGTTTTCTACTGTGTCAGGTTATGATGTCAAATAAAATGTCCCTACGGTTACAATTCCTTAAAAAATATGAGGCATACTAAAGTTGATTAGAGCAACACCAATTAGGATCCTACGGTTCCCTCGTTTTGGTATCACTATTTTCTATCAGATTCACTTAGTCCAAATTAATTACTAAACTCAACTTAATGAATTCCATACTTTCATTTAGACTGTGGGAAGTCTCATTAGCAACCGTAGGTTACCTCCTCCGAGGGATTTATGATCATCCAACAGAGACGTCGTAAATTAGTTGCAATTGTAGTTTTATGGTGTTTGTGATTAAATTTTGAGTTATCCTACATTTTGAATGTTGTGGTGGTGAATTTTATCTTGGTTGATTTTAGTTTTGGTTTTGGTTTAGTGGCTATCCTAGCAGTTTTGGATATCATGCAGGGTGTCATCGTTGTTTAACATGCAAGTTTGAAATAAGTAATACAAGAAGGTAAATGCATTAATTTAAAATCTTACCTGGCGAGTCTTCTCACGCCACCACCTGAAAGTTCAATTCTTGCAAGATATGTAGATAATATTGCAAGGAATTTAACTTACATGAATAAATGAAGGTTTAGCTACCAAACCCCAAGCTTTGAATATATTGAGTCTTAAAAGTTCCTAATAGATGATTTTAGGACAAAATACGATAAGTTCAATTTATCCTTCAAAACATTCAAAAGATTCCAAAGTGCTCGGGATATGACCCTGAACAATTTTGAAGATCTCATGAATTATTTTGAGTTCATTTATGAACTTATCATATTGTTCTATTAACCATTCAAGTTTTAGAGTGTGGCTACCCCATTGCTCATTGAAGCTTAACAATTTAATTAACCCAAGGATAGGGTACTCGATTAATCAATTGATGTTTCATTTAAGACTTATGTGAGTGAGTGCCCTGAAGGCAAGTTTGAATTATTTAAGATTGTAGTGCCTGAAGTCAAAGTCAAGATTGTAGTGCTTAAAGATGTCAATTACCAATCATATCATTTTATAAATTCAACCAATTTAGTTTAGAAGTTGAGCCTAGGTCACTACTAAGCCTTTAACAATCTTAGTGAGTCAAATGATGGTTTTCAAAGTTTTGCTTTAAGTGTCATATATCCTTATTAAATGATCTGATCATCCTGAACTTTAAGCCTAAGAAGAGTACATTATTAACTTCTTGGCTTAAGCCCATCACTTAAGAATCATTTGATCTTTAATTGACTTCCAAGTCATGAAAATTAGGATAATTATGCATTTAGTTGAATGATTTTCTACCTTTTAACCCCCTTGTATTGCAATCATCTAAAAATGCTTATTAAGATCAAAGTTACCCATTTTTTCCTTTGATAATCCTAAATTTTGATTAAGGCACTAAAGTCATAAAATTACCACTTTGCCCATTCGGGCACCTCACCTCATAACTCTTTAAACACAACTCAAAAGATTCTGAGGGTTTAAAGTGTCATATCCATGAGGTAATTAAAATGTTAGAGGAGAACATGTGGACATCTCAAGATTTAATTTCATTTGGATAATTATTTAAATTTAGAAGATAGAATTTTCAAAAGTTAATTTATTTAATTATCCAAAATAAAATTTATATTTATGAAAAAATTATTAGAGGTTTCTTAGAGGTCAGAGTAACACTTAGACAAAATTTCACGATTTTTTAGATCAAATCTCTATTTTTAATATTTTATTTTAGATAAATTTTCATAATTAATTTAAATAAAAAATAGTGTTTTAATTACAAAATTCTTTTTTATATTTTTAACAGACTCCTCTGAGTTCAAAAAATTCAGAGAATCAAATTTTATATTTTTGTGATTTTTAATTTATTTAATATAATTATTTTAGTGAGAAAATATGAAAGATTCATTTTTAAGTTTTTAAAATTTATTTTTAACTTAAGAAAATTAGGAAAAATATCTTTAGTCTCAAGTGATCATAGGACAATTAGGCACATTTTGAAATATTTTTGTATTTTTGGAATTTTTAATTATTTTAAATCCAATATATGGCTAAAAAATCAAGTATTTTTTTCAAAAATAATTTTAATTTTTCCTAAGTGGCTCTAATCATACAAAACTCAGAAAACTGCTTTTCATAATTTTTCTAAGTGTATTTAATTTACTATAATTATCTTTATACAAAAATACAAGATTTCTTAGAAATTACATATTAGTGTTTAAATCAAGCCAAACAATTTCCAAATTTTTATAGTGGGTAGATATGATTTTTATAAACAATGTGGAGTTGATTTTGTTAACAACTTCTTTCATCACCTTTTGGTTCATGATTATCTTCAAAAAAAAATATTGTGCATACAAATCAAAGGACTGATTCCTTCAATATCAGCTAACGTCCATCTAATAGCTTTCTTTTATCTTCTTAAAGTTTCCAACAACTTTTATTCTAGTGCTTCAGTTAATTCTTATGATATAATAATAGGTAATGTATATAAATCTCCTTAAAAGGCATATTTTAAATGTGTAGGAATTTTTTTATTTCTAGTTCAGGAGGTTTTCCAATCGAGGAAATTAATTTTTTATTATTATCCGTAGGATCTAACAATTCAAATTGTTCTTGAACAAATTCCAATTCTTCATTACTCACTTCCATAGATTTAACTTGAATTATATCCTCATCCTTGTACGCCAAATATTCTTCTTCAATTTTCTTTTCAAATGTATTTGTAAAATATTCATTTCTTAAACAATCATTAAAATCCATTCCAAAGCATTCATCATCTCTTCCTTTTTCTGGGTATCTCATTGACTTTGTGATATTAAATATAACTTTTTGATCGCTGACTCTAATTATTATTTCTCTTTTCTGCACATCCTTCAAAGATCTTCTTGTAGTAAGAAATTGTCTTCTTAAAATGTTATGAATTTCTTTATCTTCCTCCATGTTTAACACAATAAAATCCACATGAAAGATAACTTTATCAACTTTCATGAAAACATCTTTTATAACTCTTTTAGGATATGTAATTGAACGATCAGCTAACTAAAGAGTTATAGTAGTAGATGAAATTTCTACTAAACCCAACCTTTTAAAATTTGAGAGAGGCATAAGATTACTACTAGCTCCCAAATCATGTAAAGCTTTGCTAGAAAATCTTTTGCCAATAGCAAAAGGAATACTAAGACTACTAGGATCTTTAGGTTTTTCAAGTAACTTTTTCTGATCTATTGCAATACACTCCTCACTATGTGCAACAATCTCAATATCTATAAACATCATTTATTTATTAATTATATCCTTCATAAACGCCACATAGCTTGACATTTGTTTGAGGGCTTCAACAAATAGAATGTTTATCATCAATTTCCTCAGTGTTTCTAAGAACTTTGTAAATTGGTTATTTGTGTTATATTGCATCAATCTTTGAGAAAATGGAGGTGGTGGTCTTTCTATAGTAATTTTCATTGGTTTAAGAAGATATTTTGACTCAAAATGAAACTCTTCACTAGACTTTTCATTTTCCACCCCTTCTTTCTCAAATTCAACTTCAATTTCTTTCTGAACTTCTGCTTCCAATTATTTTTCACTTCTCAATTGAATAGCCTTGATTTTCTCTTTGTTCTAATCTTTAGTTTAAACTTCAACATTACTAGGCAAACCTCCTGGAGGAATATTGCTAAGGGCAGTAGCAATATATCACAACTAATTTTACTTATTTCTAATTACAGCTCCTTTACTTTACAATTGTGCTCCCATTTGCAATATTAATTCTTCCATTGAAAATTTCTTCCGCTTACTCTATGAATTGCTATTAAAATGTGGAGGCTAATATGGTTTATAATCAGAATTTTCTTGATTGTTAGAGTTTCCCAATGGGTTCATAGGATTGTTCCCACATTGCTAGTTTACAACATTAAATTTATTGATACACCAATTGAAATTCGAGTAATTTTTCTAAAAAGGATTATAACAATTGGAATAATGATTATTATATCGGTTGTTTATTTCATTTAAGGTTTTTTTTGAAGACTGAGAATCTATCATTTGTCCCAATGAATTTTCCTCAAGCACAGGAGGTGTTTGAGAATAATTCATTCCATACTAATTTTTCTTCTTCAATATTGCATCAATTTCAGCAGTCAAATAAAGATATTGTGTCAGAATCATGAATACTCACTACTCTTTTCATAGTTGCTCTTTCATAGGGCCATTAAAAATTATTAGTATTCATCTCTTTAATTAAAATATATGATTAACCAATGGTTTTGACATTAATGACACAGCAGCATCAACATTAATTATAGATTTAAGAGATCCAACGAACTCATTATAAAAATTTTGAACTAGTAACCAATTTAGTAACACATGGTGTGGACACTTCCTAAAGAGATTTAAAATCTTTCTCACGTTTCATAAATTGATTCCCCTTCAAACTGACTAAAATAAGTGATATCATTTCTAAGCTTAGTAGTTTTTTATGGTGGGAAATAGTCAGATAAAATTTTTTGTGTTAAGTCTCCCTAATTTTTAATAGATCCAAGTGTTAATGAGTTTAACCATATCTTAGGTTTATCCCTTCATAAAAAAGAAAAAAGTCTAAGTCTAACGAAATCATTCGACACTCCATCATATTTAAATGTAGAACATAATTCTAGAAAACTAGCAAAATGTAAGTTAGGATCTTCAACCAGTGTTCCTCCAAACTGATTATTCTGTACCATTTGGATAATAGCAGGTTTAAGCTCAAATAAATTTGCAGCTACAACAACATTTTGTATACTCAAATGAATATCATCTACTGTAAGATTAACATAATTTCTTAAAGGCCTTTGATGATGTTCTTTTTGATTCAAGAACTATTTAAGCTTGTAGCCATTTTGTTCAAATTTTCTAACTCTTTTTATTCTTTTCAAATTTTTCTAATTGTTCATTGTAAGTCTGAATCATAATGTAATGAAGCTTCAGATCTTAAATTATGCATACACACACACAATAAGCAATTAAAATAAGCGAACACACTAAAATATAAAAATATTAATTAAACTACAATAAGTTTTTCAGTTCAAATAAAGAATTCTAAATTATGAAGCAATTTACCCTTACACTCCGACAATGATGCCAAAAACTTGATGCACAACTTTTGGTGCATTATAAATGTATTTAATACTATAATATACACACGATAGCACAAATAACAAATATGAAGTTCAATCACAATGAAAAGAAATTCAATATAAAAAGATTTATATTTCAAACCCTTTAAGCTACCAAATTGAAATAATAACGCAAGTATACGTGTCGCTCAAGTAAGATAGGGCTTTAATCGAGTCCTGAGTGTCGAACCCACATGGAGTTGGTAATTCTTATCAATATAATGTAAAACATAATATTCACACTTTAAAAACTTAACTACATAAAACAAATCTAAAGTAAATTTACTGTATGCTAAATCAAATGCAGTTAAAAGGACTAGGTTAACTAAGCCATTTGCTAAACTTCAAAAGTTAACTTATTAAGACTAAATATTGTTTTGTAAAGAAGAGTTCAAATTTAGGAAAGCATCCTCCCCCTTTACAATGAGTTTTTTGAAGTAATTAAAATCATTTAAAATTATATACAAAATTATTTAATGCCAAATAGGAGAAATCCTATTTTTTATCCTTTAAGAGTGCATAATGTACATTGACAAATCAAGCGTTTAGTCCTTAAATTTTTGGTTAAGTTGAGATGTTACTAGCTACCACTATAGTGCTCTCACTCCTCCCTCCCATGAGGGCTAAAAATCTAGATTTAGTTTTCAAGCAATTGGAATAAATTAGAGATTTTAGTATGTCTCCCTAAAATCTCAAATTCTACGCCCATCATAGTATATTTTCTCAGTATTTGCACTCAATCACATGGACTACATTCTCACCCATGAAATTGAATGTGACTCTTACCTTATTGTAGAAAGCATAGCCCTTTTGGATCTTATGTTTCTCAACAAATTTTAACATTTCAATTGGCCATATCAAAAAGAAAATGAATATCAGAGTTTAAATCATCACAATTTATTGACATTTAAAACCTTACATAAAAAAATTAATTCTTCACAAAATCATATCTCATTATAAGGAGAAGGATAAGTAGGACTACTTAGAATTCATGAGAAAGATTTGACAAAACATAGATTTTATAAAAAAAAATAAGTTTAAAAAAAAATGAAAGAGCACAACTTATCTCACATTCCTTCTCAAGAAAATCCCTTGAAGTTCTCTTTAAGCACTTTCCCTCTTTACAATCACACTCAATTCTCTTTTAGAAATGTAATGAAAAAGAAATCTCTTACCTTTCCTCTTCTCTTACTACTCTAGAATAAGAAACTAACTCTACTCCACTAATTTCTCTCGTGCCACCCTTAGACTTGTCCTCTTCTGAACCTCTCGACCGCCCCACTCCTTTGACTCTCTAGACTTTCCACTTTTTAATTTGGGACAACCTTCTTTTCAAAAAGAATTTACAACTCTCTCCTTTTTCCTCAAAAGACACACCTTTTCACATCAAGAGACAAGTCCCATTATCCAAGAGACATATATCTTCATTCAAGAGCCTTTCCAAAGTGTCTAGAAGCATTGAATCACTCCAAGAGGCCTTCAAATTTGTTGGAGGCATCTATAATTGCTAAAAAAAGTCAATAACAACCTTACTCCATCTTAATTCGTCTTTGGCACCTCTGGTGCAAGTTTTAGTGCCTTTGGGGCTAGTTTATTGAAGTTTCACGTTGTTCTCTGGATTCTGGAGCCTCTGGTGCCAATTTTGGCAACATTGGCACCGTTTCTCTGTAAAATGGCACCTTTAGCTCCAGTTTTTACTGCCTCTGGTGCCATCCCTATGTAAAATGGTGCCTCTGGCATTAAGATGCCAAAAAGCTCCATTTTGACTCCAAATTTTTTCCTTTTTGCTCCTTTTTGCTCCAAAATTCTAAAATTAATATAATAGCAACAAAGCATGAAAATACCCTTCTTTAAAGTGCAATGTCACCAATTTAAGCATAAATTGTAAACATAAAATTGAACATTTATTTGGTGTATGAGCTACCGTTACATGGTTAGTATCGTAAAGCATGATAAATTTGCAGCAAAAACAAATGAATATCAAGAAAGTAAAAAGGAGCATCTAGTTTTAAAAAATTCAAAAAAATGAGTCATAGAAAAACACGTGCAAGAAAAAGAACACAACTGTCAAATATGGAAGATCGGGACCAAATCTAAGATATTGGTAAAGGTGGTGTCTCAGAGCTGAACTGTGTAAGAGCTACAAACCTGATAACCTACAGAGGGCAGTCTTAACCTCAATCCAAGTGATTAGCCATGAACCCTTATAAATTTTCATTTAAATTTAATTTTCACGCAACTAAAATTTACTTTAATAGGCAAAGAAATTTCATTTTTATAAATACTTTGCAAAGTAGTGTAGTCCATAGGTTAATTAATCTAATCGAGCTAGGACTACAAGCAACCTATGAGTTCTAAGGAAATCATCTCTTTAAAATTCATTGAAAAGTTTCATGGTTCCTTATCTTCTCTTCTTATTGAAGGTCCTTTAGGTAGGAGATATTATTTTAAATCTCACATTGTATTCCTCATTTAGCACAAATTAGCATTATCGTCATTACATTAGCCACATAGTCTTCAGACTTACCTGAGCCTGATGATCCATATGTGGGGAAAAAATATCCCCAGTTGTTCACAAGGGCTTAAATACTTCAAAGAAGAGTCAAATCCTTGAGCATTGGGTCAATTAATATAGGATAAGTAGTGTAGGGCATTTCTATTGAATTAGGGTATATATCGAGTTTCGAGACAGAACATGGTGGCTCCCTAAAATTTTTAATGGAATATTTTCTTGACCAAAGATTAATAATTCCATATGTCCTTCAAGATATCCAAAAGATCATAAAAAATTTTGGGGCACAACCCTAAAAGAATTTTAGAACCTTTTGTACCGTTTTGAGTTCATTTGTACTTATTATATTGTTCAAGTAATCATCCGAAGTGAAAATTGGATTAAATAGATTAGTCTACCCTATTCTCAATGAACCTTTATTTTATAATTATCCCATGAGCAGGGTACTCAAACTTTCACTTGATGTTTTATTTAAAAGTTGAGTAAATGGGTGCCCTTATTGGCAAGCTCAAGTCGTTAAGGATCTTGGACCTACAATTGAAGTTGGGCTTGTAGTGTTTAAAAGATATTCATGATTAGTTTTGTTCCTATTTTCTAATTATCATTAAACACATTTAAATCAAGCCTAACTCACTACTAAGCCCTTAAATCCAATATTTGAGGTAAATGTGCAGTAATAAAAAATGTTAAATTAAATTAAATTTAATTCACATTAAAAGCTCATACTTATCATCTAATTACTAACTAGGGGAGCTTGAAATAATTAAGTTATTGTCTTCCTAACTTAAGCCCACTGAGTTAGGATCATCCAATTAGGTTAATTTTCAAGTCACAATAATTTAGAAAAAGTACATATTTACCCTTATTGTGGAAAGTGACAAATTGGCTTCTACCTCTTAACCCATTATATTTCAAACATCCAAAGAAGTTTATTATGATCAGCATTACTCATATTCCCTTTGATAAATCCTAAAATTTAATTAAGCGATCAAAATCCAAATTTACCATTTTGCCTTTACGGCTCTCCTATTCATAACTCATTAAATTGAACTCAAATGACTTCGAAATTCTTAAGGTACCCCACACATGGGTTAATTAAAATATTAGAGGTAAGATTTTGATTTTTTTATTCTTATTTAATTTACATAATTGTTTTTTTTTCAAAACAAGGATTTTCGATGTTAATTCATTTAATTATTCAAGAAAAAACATCCATCCTTGAGAAAATTATTAGAGGTTCACATGGGCCAAAGGACCACTTGGACCAAATTAATGACTATTTGAATTATATTTTAATTATTAAAACTATTTATTAATTTTAGTGATTAATTAAATGGAAAATATATTTTAATTTCCAAAGTTAATTTTTATATTTTTTTCCTTGTATCTCTTAGTCCAAAGAACTTAAAGAAACAAACTTTTCTGATTTTTATTTTATTTATTTTAATGAAAAATTAAAGAAAATACATTTTTAGCATTTAAAAACACATAACCACACTAGAAAAATTAGGAAATATATTTTAAAGGGTTTCAAGTGATTTGGAAACAATTGGAATACTTTGGTGCATTTTTATATTTTTTCCAATTTAAAATTATTTATAGTTATTTTTAAATTCAAAAATAGCCCAAAAATGAACTATTTGTTTTAACCTGAATTTTATTTTTATTAAGTACCCCTAATCACAAGGAACTCCCAAAACCACTTTTCATAATTTTCCTAATTATATCTTTTTTACTATAATTATTTTAATGCAAAAAGCCCATTTACCTTAAAAAATAAACTTTGATAAAAAAATATATTTCAAATGGGTTTCAAGTTCTTACAAAGGGTTCAAATGATCATTATTTATAGAGTGGAACAGTTTTAAAATTTTTCTAGCTATAATTTTTTTATTTGATTTTTTATGACTTTAATAATTTAATTAGCCATGATATGTACATAATTATTCAAACTCCTCGTATATTTTACTTAGAGTCCTCTTGCATAAGGGAACCTACTAAAATAAATCATGTACTTTTTGAATTTCTTATTAATTTTATTAATTAATTTAAACGAAAAATAGGGACTTCACTTTGAAAATTAGGGGTTTTATAGTTAGAGGTGCTCTCTGACTTTCGGAAAATTAGAGAACACTCCTAATCTCTTGAGGAACAACCCAAAATTTCAAACGTTGTTGATTAATATTTAACTAAATATAATTAAAAAAACTCTTTGGAGTATTTAACTAATTAAAAATAAAATAAATAGTAAATAATTTTTATTTTCGATTTATAATTTTCTCATTTGTTCACTGAGCAGCAAGTTATATAAATTAATTTTTAATGAATTTTGTACACTAAGTTATGGATTTTTAAAACTTATGAATTTAATTTAATAAAAAATGCCCAATTTTTCTACTTATCCATGTGACAACCAGCTCATCCTAGGCAGCTTCGAAGCCCCATGCGGCGCCCTCCCATTTGAAGTCGCCTTCCGCGCCAGCACTTACTCGACCCGCGCTTTATCGACAGATCCCTCGTCTGACTCCTCCTCCACCATTGGATCACTACACATGCCAATGCAAGACATCCGCTCATCATCCCCATTTGTTCTAAACCAAAAATTGTCCAAACTAAAATGTTTTGATCTCGTTCGATACTCAATCAAATCACATGGGGTTTGTTCCTATAGCTTATATAGTCAACCCAAACCTATCTATGTGGTTGATCAATCATGAGACACAAGTCCACTTCACAATTTATGAAACCAAACCTAAAAAGAGAGATTTTGAAATATACATTTTCCAAAGAGGTGAAACCTCGATTGGATATTTCTGGAAACTTATGTAGAGTCCAACGAACCTCCTCAAAGTATTAATTTTCTCTCAAAATGGTGTCGGATTGGGAATTTGACCAATAGGTGGTGTGGCCTTGGTTTAGGAGTGGGTTAGAGGGCGCAGAGGATGGGGCTTTTAGTGGCATAGTTCCTTTTTTGTTCTAAGGAAGCGTAAGGGTGATTTAACTGGATTTTTGGTGAAGGTTTGTGGAATGATAGAAAATGTCATGGAATTTAAGCTATAAATTTCAAAGAGACAGTGGCTTTGGGTGGCTGAGGATAGTAGGGTTAAAACCAGGGAGGTTTGGAGAGGCTTTGGATAAATTTTGATAGAGTCCCCCAAATGAATTAGATCATCCCTTTTCTTGTCCATTAGGAGTGCTCATTTTATATAGGTATCCATGGCGACCACCCAGGCAAGCCAGGAAAGTGGAGAGGATGCTTATGTGGAGGGATAAACAACACAATTAGCCAATAGGATTGATCCATCTCATAGAGTCCCCATTTTGGGTTTGATCTATTTTGGACCTCTCGAACAAGGTTTTTTCTGGTAATTGGGCTAGCCGACCAAGGCTGAGCTGGTGGTTAGATGGGTCAGGGGAGCCAAGAGAGTTAAATTGAGACGGTTTGGGGCCATGTGAAGGCTGGTGGCAAGGATCCCTTTGATTTAGCCAAATTTATAATGAAAACCCCAAATAAACAGACCCTTAGTCCATGACACCATTAGGGTGTGCTAGGTGAATCTAGGCTTATTCTTAGGATCTAAATTTTGGCTATGGTGGCCAAGTTTGAGCAAGACCAAATGTTTCAAGGAGAGTTTTGGGTTTGATTTCAAAACATGGGGCTTGAATTGGACTAGGGTTTAGCCCTTGTTAGAGCTTGAATCTATGTTAATTGATTGGCTAATTTGGGGTAGAAGATTTTCATGAGAAATTTTGGTATTAATTTGCTTTAAATTGTTGGGTTATGAACTTCAATTTAAAGATATTTATATTTTGTTACAAAATTAGGGGTTTTTGGTTTGGATTTGAATTAGGCTAGGTTTTACATTGTTTCTAGGCCAATTGAGGGTTTGATTTAGTCAAGGAGAATTTTATGAAGAGTGTAGGAAGTGAGTTTTGTGGAATTGAATGGGTTAGGGAGTTCAATTTGGAGGAATTTTGAAATTAGGCCAATTTTGGGGCATTTGGATTAAGCTTGGGATTTGGACTTGAAATTAGGTTCAATAAAATTTAGTTTAATTGGGTTGGGACAAGATAAAGGTTGATTTGGATTTGAAATTTGCAGTGTTTGATATCAATTTGTTAGAAATTGGGAGTGAATTAGGAGAATTTGGGCCTTTAAGGGTGTAATTGAGATTTTAGTCAAAATTGGTTAATCTGGTCAAATTGGGCCTATTGGGTGGTTAGGATTGATTTAGAAGGGATTTGAAATGAATTTGGAATTTTTTTTGGACATAAAGGGTATTTATGTAATTTTTACAATTTTGTGTGGTATTTTAGTAATTTTGGGGGTATTTTGTGCAATGTGAGTGGTTTGAAGTGGTCTGATATGATTTTGTATAGAATACGTGGGTTTGGATCGTATATGGAAATTTTTGGGCAAAAAGGCCAAAATTAGGGTTTAATGGGAAAGATAATTACAAAACTACCTTTACGGTGCCATGAGACCAAGGGAGCCTCACTTTGGATCCTCCATGTGTTTTTGCTAGCCATCCCACCCAAAGGCTAAGGGTTTGGGGAACCACCCACAAGAGTCTACAAAAGAGGAAGGGAACCAGGTTAAGCATGTTTGGTTTACGATAGGTTGTGAGTGAAAGTGAGGAGTGTAATTGTGTTTGTGTAAGACTAGCCAAGACCACACCACTCAGGGCTAACCCTAAGGTCAGACATTCATATGAAGACTACTCTTGAGCTCCTCCAAGCTTGTTCAATCCTAATAGGTGCTATAGGTTAGATCAAAGATGTGGAACTTCAAGAAGAATAAAGAAGTGTTAAGAATTTTTAATGGGGTAGGCCTCCATTACTAGTGCTCTAGGATAGTCAACAAGAAAGTCCTAAGGCTAGGTCTTAGGCTTCTATGGAAGAAAGACTAGACCTCAAAAAAAGTGAGGTCAACAAATGGACCCCCAGTAGGTGTGGTGTGTCGGGCGAGCATACTGCACGTATTGGCGTTGACCAGAAAGATCAACAAAACCAACACAACTACCTAAGCCAATGTGCATAGAGTAGAACAGAGAAAGAGATGAAGAAGGCATCTGTTGGGCATGGACTCTTATCGGGGATTAGCGGGCGTACCTTTGAATTGCTAAGTTCCAAAGTGAATTTCAAAATTGGCAAAGTGATTATGAGCTCACTAACCTTTACAAAGGGCTGCCTAAGAATTTATGGAGAAAACCTTCAAGGAAATTGAAGGTTACGGAAAATATTTGGTTAGCTTTGATTTTAAATTTTGACCTGGTTTTCGTTAAAAATTTAATTTAATTTTGACTTCTCAGAAAATTTTTTGAATTAAGAGTGTGTGGAGAGACCAAATCAAGATGGAAAACAGGACTCAAATCCAACTAAAATATTGATCGAGGAAGAGGGGTGCTAAGTTGGGAAGGAAAGCTCAAAGACTCGCATCTAACTAAAGAGATAACAAAAGTGTGGGGAGATAAGAATATGATGCCTTACTCCATTTAAGGTGATCTTATACCTTTCTCAAAGTACTGAGGAGAGAATCAAATTCCTTGATCCATTTAAGAGCACCTTATACCGTTCTCAAAATGTTGAGATGAGGACTAGAAGGCCTTGCTTTACTTAAGAGGGTCTTACACCTTTCTCGAGAAATGGGGATCAAGATTAAGGTACTGCTCCTGAGATGAGAACAGGAACTTAGGTACCTACCTTATAATAAGAATACAGGGTCTTGCACCATTTAAGAGGGTCTCACACTAATCTCAGAGAGGTGAGAATAAGATGTCTTCCTCCATTTAAGGGAGTCTCACATCTATCTCGAGGATGGGATAAGAATTTAGTTACTTAGCCCGAGATGAGAACTAAAATTTAGGTACCAGCCTCAAAATGTGAATCAGAAGCATTTCTCCCTTTAAGGTGGTCTCACACCAATCTCACAGAAATGAGAAAAGGATGACTTGCTCCATTTAAGGGGGTCTCACACCTATCTCAAATGATAAGAATCAGAGTTTACGTACTGCCCCCGGAATCAGAACTAGAACTTAGGTACCATCATTGAAATGAGAATTGCAAGCCTTGGTCCATTTACGAGGTCCTCTCACTGATTTTAGAGAGGTGAAAGTAAGATGCCTTATTTCATTTAATGGGGCCCCACACTTCTCTCAAAGGATTGTAACCAAAAATTATGTACTGACCCCGGGAAGTATGGGGATCAGAATTTAGGTACTGACCCCGAGATGAGAACTGGAATTTAGGTACCAGCCTTAGAATGAGAAACAGAAGCCTTGCTCTATTTAAAGGGGTCTTACAACTATCTTGAAGGATGGGGATCAAAATTTAGGTACTGATTCCGGGAGCATTGTGAGTGTCGATAACTTGTAGAAATAGTGCGCAGGGTTGTGAAATCTTATGTAGAGTGTGACATCTCCAATGAGAGTTGGAGTTGTGAAAATTTGTGCAACGAATGTAGAATGTGGGTGAAGAACGTAGAGTGTGAAATTTTGAGTGAATTCATTTATCATCATTTTATCAATTTATTATAATTAAAATGTTTTTCAAATTTGATTTTCTTTTATTTTCCTTTGACTTTGAATTTTAGTTTCATTTATTATCAAGATTTCTTCGTATCGTTATTTGTTAATTACAGTTTAAGACCAACCTATGGTCCTGGGGCTTTTTATCAATACCTCAAACAATCCAATTCAACGCATATGTTAAAATCTAAAATAAACATTTTTTATTTTGCTTTAAACATGTAGCACAACTGATCATATAGTAAAAAGAATCAAAAACATTAGAAGTACATCTGTGTAAAAGCTTTCATCTCATATATAATAAATTATCTGATCTGATAGTATAGAAATTAGCAATTATTTGTCTGTCTTCTGAGATCTTCTCGTAATTAGCTAACCTTCTATGCCACAATCTAGAACTAAAGTTCCCTTCCGTATAATTAGAGGTATATATATCTCACAACTCCAATGGTCGAAGCCCTTCCAAGTCTGGGTCGGGCCAATATCCATATGATACTTTGCTATCATTCATTATCTGTAATGCAACTAAGACACTATGGTGTGGCACTACAAGAATGCAGTGCTTTGCCAGGTCTACTCAATTTACTTTCAGAATTAATGTTGTGCCAACTAGCAACAAAATTTCAATAGATTTGTGGAATTCCCCTGGGCCAACTATCTATATTTTTTTCTCAAACTGGATGTTGCTCTTGCTCATGAATTAGACTATGTCGAATGTGTTGAAAAAATCATGATGGTCAATGTAGGGAGGAATGCAGTCTCATTTTTACTCGTAAGTTGGATTGAGCTTTGTGGCTGCCTCTATGGTGCGTCTTCTTTCCAATCACACCAAAGCACTGTGTTTATGAAGGATGACATTTCTATGTTGTACCGTCTCAATAGTGCATTTGAAACTCTCTCTGCAGAAGCACCGACTAAATCTCATGTCGGCATCATAATCATGGACTGTAGGTGACCAACTCTTTCCATTGAGTCTTGCGCATCTGGAACTTTTTCTGTCTTCTTCCTTTTCAATGATGAGTCTTCTGTTTCTGTACAACTGACTATGCTCATAAGGAGGCCCTCATAGTTTGCAATGACTTGTCCATAATTTAATTGGAAATTTATAATGCTACCCTGTGTTGCTTTCTCTTCGTCTAGTGCAAGATTCAAGTAGACAGTAAAAGGGAAGATCAGCTTCTATCCTATTATTTTTCTGCAGAAGACACAAAAACATCAATGCGCTGAAATTAAAAATGAATGAGAAAAATAACAATTAATTATTAAGTGGATTTTAAATTATACATATGCAAGCTTTTTAGTTAATTTAACTATGTAGTAATCAAAAATTAAATAGAGAACTTAGGTGTGAAAATTTATTTTATTAGAAAAAATTAATCTTATTACAAAAATTTTGGACCTAGTCACAGATAATGGCGACATAGCCATTCTTGTAATAAAAATCACTTTCAAAACTTTGCCTGGAGAGCATAATATTTCCTTACATATCATCCATTGATTGGTGGCGAGGGCCTCTTAACCTCAGAGTCTAGTACCTGGTAAGATCCTCTCGAGTATACCTTCTCTACCACTAATTGTCCCTCCCAAATTGGTTCAAACTTTCGACCCATCAAGTGGTGTGAAATAATAGGCCTTCTAAGAACAAGTAAAATATCATCAACTTTGAACGTCCTTGGGCAAAGAAGTTTCTTAGGGGCCTAAATCATATTTGCCTGGAAAGGTTCAAAATTCTGTTGCACTTGTAATCGCTTTCTTTTGAGAAACTCAAATTCTGCAAGTCTAAGCTTAACATTGTCTTCCAGTGTAATATGGTTGGTGATGGTGACACGGAGGGAGGGTTGCTGGACCTCCAAAGGAAGTACCGCTTCAGACTCATACACGAGCTCATATTGTGTAGAATGAGTCAGATTTCTGAACGTCATCCTGTAAGCCCATTAAGCTTCTAAAAACTTCTCGTGAAACATTCTTTTATTATCATCCAATGTTTTCTTTAATCTTTGCACAAGCGTCTTATTGAAAGCTTAGGCTAGGTCGTTTGCCTTGGGGTAGTAGATCATAAAATATCTCCAATATATCCCATATCGTCTAATAAAGTTTTTGATCTTGGTACTCTTGAAGGTTGAACCATTGTCCAAAAGAACTCTTTGTGGCTCACAGAAATGGTTGACGATCTGATTTTAGAAAAATAAAAGAACATGATGTGATGTAACTCCTCATAGCAGCACTGACTCTGCCCGTTTTGAGAAGAAATCTATAACTACGACAATAAATCTACAACCTTTCAAAGATGGAGGGTCTATAAGTTCTACTATATATGTACCCCAACACTCAAATGACCATGACACGATCATCAGATTTAACACGTTTTTAGGTTGGTGCAAGACTTTTCCATGTACTTAGCACTAACGACATTTTATAGCAATGTCTATACAATCTACCAGAATTACTGACTAATAGTACTCGAGTATTTTGAACTTCATCTTCATCTTCAGCCCTGACTGATAAGTACCAAACAATCTCTCATGACGTCTAACGATATCTTGAGCTTCTAATCTACTGAGACATCTCAACTACATCTGGTCAAATGAACTTTTGTAGTGGACATTACCCACCAAAGCATACGACAGAGCTCTTCTGGTGATATGATGCGCTACTGACCTGTCTTTTGGTAGCTCTCTTTTTTAAAAATATTCTATTAATGACTTGCACCAATCATCAGTATCAATAATCACTACAACTACTATCTGTTCCTTTTCAAGCTTGTGTAGACCGTCGATGTTGAACTATGACAGAACTTGTCGTCCCTGTAGTGTAATATCAATGGAATTGTCTAGTGGATAGGCTAATTATTTAGCAAGCTTAGATAAAACGTTGGCATGGCCAGTATCTCCCCAAGGAATTCTATACAGAGTCACACCAGGAATCTATTCCAACAACCTCATCATGTACTGAAGACATTCTAAATCATTGTCAAACCAACAACAAGTCTCAACTAAAATCAAAAGTTGTCTAAAATAAAAGATAAAAACTTATCTCAAGTCATCCACCAAACGCTTGAAGTTCCTTTGAATCTCTTCTCTTTTATAACACTCTCAATATAAAACAAAAAATAAAAAATAGGATAAATATGTGGTGCCTGAAAATATATCCAACTAACCCCCAAATTTTAGAACTTTTGAAACTTTTTCAGTACTTTCAGAACCTCTTTCAAAGTTTCAATCTTCTTTTTTTTACAATTCTCCAAAAGGTGCCTTGTTATCTTTTCAAAATGTGTCCTGATTCGATGTATTTCCCCAAGAGATGCATCCTTTTGCAATAATTTTCGTCCATGGTGGTTATAATCACCTATTAAGCCAACAGGTGCCAGGTGCCTCAAAAACCTCTAACAGGTGCCTCAAAAACCTCTTCAAAACTTGCAAAAAACTGAATTTAATCATCTAATAACTGCCACTGGTGCTTAGGCATGGCCTTATCTGTTTACTCGTCGCTTAAGCGTCAGATCTGACACTTAGGCGCCAAAACACTTGCACATTTTTCACCTTTTTATTCCCAATTTGATCCATTTTCACTCCTTTAAAAAATTTTCACCTTTTGACCTATACCTGAAAGAAAAAAACAAAAATACCTTCCATTAAAGCACAATATCTCAAAAAAGGTATAAAAATGCGTCCAAAAATACTATATATTTTAGGCGTATCATCTGCTTATGTAACATAAATCGTCACCTCATATTTAGGCCATTTGACAACTCTATTGTACAATCTAAGCCCTAACTCGTCTTAGGATTCTAAGGTTATCGTCTGTCACCACTTAAACCCTCACACACTTAAACCCTCACATCTTCTAGCTCACATCTTCTAGGCTATTTGAGTGATTGTTTTAAACAAACGTAAGCCCTAATAAATAAAATTAGCATGATACAACACCTAAATATTTCTCCTCAAAACTGAAGCCAAACAATTGGATACACTGAAAAGTCACCGAGGTTCTCCTTTAGATCTATGAAATCCCCTTGCTCTTCCTCCTTTGGATTATACCAAAAATGTTTTAAATTTGAGTCATTTCCATTTCACACCTCATTTGTCCAATCTCACTGTAAAGTCCTATTCTTTTGACCTATTTGAAGATAATATTTTCCTGATTCTTATCGAGAGTTTTCTTAAATGACTTCAGTCATTTATGTAATTAACCATAGAGGCTTTCCCTTATAGGAAGCTTGTCCAAACCTAACTTAATATAAACCCTATTTAATTCTTCGTATTAGATAAGGGAACTTGTCGGCAAATAAAAATATTTCACAGACCAAACAGACGTCATATATTTTTCTTAGTTTATTTGATCGAGCCTCATCCGCAAATCTTGTGTCTATCCTTCGGGATAGATACAAGGTTTGAGGTATAGTTCTTTTTAATTTAAACAATGAAAAATATGGGGTCAGTTTGATTTCATTTTTTTCTAAAACATATATGTATATAAATTAAAACGTCCTTCTGAAGTGGGGGACAAGATTTCAATTCCAGCGGCCGACAGCTTCCAACGGGCAACTCTACAACCTAAAATAGTGCCAACAGTCAAGTAACAGGTGATGGAGTACAAAAATGTAGTAGTGACAAGGCTATCCTATAGACTTTCTCCTCACCCTTGAAATCTAATAATGGATGAAAATAACCAACATAAAGGTATTGAGGATGATTTGTGGGAGATCTCCTTACCCGCAACATGTGTTGAGTCAATATCCAAGAAATCTCTCTCTCTCGATCAGGGGTCATGCATCCTTCTAATTGTTGGATTCTTATTTTCCCTCATCAACTTTGTCAGATGGTCAACAGGTTGTAAAGATATTCTTATCTCATTGTGTGAAGCGGGTACTCATTAGCAGTTGGTACAAAAATCTTACTTTTTAGTCTTTTATCTTATGAAACATCTAATCTACAGAATATGAAAGTTAACGACACAAGAGCACAAGTAGGAATGACATCAATAATTGGTAGTGAAGGAAACTTAGTGTCCTTCCTCTTTATAGAAGGAAAGTAAACCTCTCAATGAATTAAAAAGTTCACAAAGGTATTGTGACCAACTATGGATAGTGATTTCAAAGTTATGGATGTTGAATAATTAAATTTCATCTTAAAATCATCAATCAACAAACAAAGACATCTGACACCATTCGTAGTGAGATTAGACTAGTCCATGGCCACATTATTGCCAAATCAAAATGAAAGTATTTACTAGCTAATAAATGAAATTTAAGGACTGGAAACAATATTTTGACAAAAAATGAACTTAAATTTTTTTCTTCTTCTTAGATTTCCCAAAATGAAATTTTAAATGGGTCTCACATCCACTATAAGTAGGAAAAGGAAAAATCTAATATTTGAAGACTTTAGGGGTTTGTAACTTTGTATTGAGTATAAATGTTAAAGACATCAATGAAAGATTAACTTAGGAGGATGAGATCCTTAATTGATTAGGACCATGTCACTATGATTAGTCTAAGGACATTCAAATTAAATTTAGGGTGGAGACAAGGCACAAACATTTTTGGATTGACATGATATAGACCATATTTATCCATTTTGGACTAAATAAATGGGACATAGTGGAAGAAAATTTGATCAAATTATTTTGAATTTGATAAATTTGGACTATTTCTTAATAATGGTTCAATAATAATATGAGAAAGAAACATAATGAGATTTGATTGGCCAAATCACCATGTTGAAATTGACTCAATAAAGAGGAACAAAATGGAAAAATATTTTAACCAATCAATCTTGAAGATTTGAATGTATTTAAGAGAACTTAAAGGATTTTAACTAATGAAAATCTCAACTTCGCTTTAATGAGGTTTAACTCCCCGTTAAGAGATTTCAACCCAAAAACTAGTTTTGTTCAACTCAAGGTATTCATTTTTGACCTCATTTTAAAAAGAATTCTTACAACTTGAATCACTAATGAGTGGTGGTTGAGAGGATCTAAGGGAAATAAGAAGTTGTTTGTAGCACAAATCTAATAACAAATTGATTGATATTATTACTTATAATGAATATAACCACACTACCAATATTAAAAAATAATAGCAAAATATTAAAGATAGAGAAATAAAATATCACCAATGGTGTCTTTAGGAAAATTTTCTATACTATGAGAGAACACATATATAAGTTCTGAACAATAGTTTATAATCTCAAGGGACAAAAATACTACCCTACAATGGATTGAATCCTAAAGTATTTAAAAAACAACTTTCTAGGCCTAAAAATCAAATGTATTTTTCTTATCTTAAAAGGATAGGGTTTTAATTTATTATGTTTTTTAGTATCTATAAAGAGGCAAGCCCATTTAATTAGTTACATCTTTGTAAGGGGCATCACTCGATTAAAATAATTACTAATCATTTATACATTGTTTTAATTCCTTTATCTTATTTATTTTTAAGGAATTGTTAGCGTTCCATCATTGTATACTTTCCTTTTTAGATTAAATCTCTCTTTTGGATCATACAAATGACTAGGGGAAGTGAGGTACATAAAAAGATGGGCATACGACAAAGATAAAAAATAAGAGAAAGAACATGGAAAGCATATGTTTGATAAATCTAGCAAGAATAAGTTAAGTATGTCGGCCCAATCAATATTTAAGAGGCAAATTGGATCCATATTCCAGAAGGAATACCTACATAGACTACCATAAATAGATAATTAGTGTGTATGCTTGTTCTAAGATCTAGAGTGCTCCCTAGAAGAGATATCTCACTTACTTTATTACATCTTTGAGTTTCCCAACAATACTCTTGGTATAAAAAGTTTATATTACATTGAAAGTAACTATTAGCATTGAGTTATCAAAGGATAGTTACTTTGCATGAGAATGCTCTGATGCTTTGAAAGCACCCACATAGATGCAAGGTCATGAGTGAAACTCTCGCGGTCCCAACATGGCTAACAGACTCATCGACATATGAAGCGTATGAAATACATGAATCATCCTGGCAGGAAATTCTAACACGTCAAAGCACATGTAGATCATATGGGTAGATGAAAATTATTGTATCCTAAATGGGTGCAGCTCATCAGCAATCAAGCTATCTAGACGATAACAACAAAGGAAAAGATAGTGACAGGGCACAACAGTGATAGTCAAAGAAAGGGAGGAGGTATCAATAGATAGTAGAGGTGGATGAGTCATGGTACCAGTAACCTGTCAGCCAAAGCCATTAGAACCCTAAGTGCACCTGGTCATGAAGAAAGATGACCCAACATGATCAGAGATCCCAGGTTAATAATTAGTGAATTGTATCATCCGGGGGACCTCGGTTGCTATAATTTTAAAGGAAAGAAACTCTATCCTATGTCAATCAGGCGGAGCTCCAACAATGGGACTTATCTGCCAAAATGGAAAGGATTTTGCTGGAATAGAAGAGAAAGAAATGTTCAACTACAATGCTAGAAATGGTGCCAATAAAAGGAATTACACCCATTTGGGTAGTGAGCCTTCTAATGAACCTAAAAACACTAGACAACTACGTAAGTAGAAATTTATGCTAGGCCAATGAAGCTAGAAAATTGTAATGACTTCTCCTTGGAACATGCAAAATGATGCAGTTATATAGAGATGTCCTTATATATTGGGGATGCCTTATTAATTATGTCATGGGTAAGATTTATGTTGTTTAATTTGTTTAAAATTTTTCCCAATGGCCATAAGAAAAAATAAAAGCAAATTTTAAACTTCCTAAATCTTTTAATCCTAATCTTAATTAGTTTTGAAACTTTTTTTAAGATTTCATAAAAAAAGTTTTATAAATTTTAGATCCTATAGAGCCTAAGTGAGAATGTTAGATTCCTAAAAAAAACATAATTTAAAAAAGGTGGAGCCAATCCCAAAATATAAATGTTCAAGAAAAGAAAGAAATTAATTCAAATATATAATAATAAAAGGCCAATGACATTTGTTATGCAACATATCCCCGAAAAGAAAAAGGTGGTCACACATCACTTAAGTACACACCTATTTCTAATTCTATATATCAATGAGAATTAAAATTAAGGTATGGGACATGAACAGTTGCTGGTAATCCTTATCACATGGTTTTGTCTATCTGTCTCCTTGAAACTGATATCCATATCTTACTTTTAATATAGGACTCTCCTAGGGACTCTATAAATACATAAGAGGAAGAATAAAAAAAAGACTCAGTCTGCATGAAGACAACGTTAGTGGGAAATCCATTTAACATGCAACATATAAGGAGTCGTACATTTTTTAATGGAAGAGTAAAATGGTGGCTTCAAGTGAAATGTTTGTAGAAATCATCACATGCTCCTCATTTAATGCTACATGTGTGTGTATATATAGAGACACGACTCCCTATAGGATAACACCCTAAAATACCACCGTGCATATCAAGAATGTAAGCATATTAAAATGCATAAAAGCAATGCTTGGTCAGAATAATTAAACTAGTAGAGAAAAAAATTTAGAGGCATTGACAATACAACCTAAAACCCTAATCCTAGACTAGCACACTATCTAATGAAAAGGTTTATTAAACATAATATAAGCATTTAGGGTAAGTCTCTGAGCAGGTATTACCAACTTCTATGTAAAACCTACCATACCAGCTCTGCCCTAAAGATCTAAGGGATGTAAATAGTGTCACTCATGACGGATTTTGAAAAAGGGTTAGCCTTACATGTGGTTTAGTTTTATACATGCATAATCATAAAATTATGTAATAAGTAAGAGAATATATTTATTTTAGTTTTAAAATAAGGGCTATTAAATACAGTCCTAAAACATGTAAGGTGACATAAATTAAAACCTTATACTCATTGCAATCTTTATGCTTTAACTCACAGTGCTTGCTTGAATTAACATGGCAAGAAATGCTTTTTAAGGCATTGATCCACTGCATCAATGATCCTAATAAAGTAAGTCTTAGTAATGACACCAAAAAATTTGTTCGCTCCCTTGCAAATTACTTGAGTTCTTAAAATTAGGTAATATTACTCACTGGGTTTTCTCACTCAAGTATACGTATCGTTTCAATTATATTGTGCTTTATTGAGTCTAGATTGTCGATTTTATGGGGAAGGTGGTAATGAGTCCTTTTGGTTAACTTTGAGTCTACTATGCTAAAGTTTTGTTTGGAAGTCAAATTAAAATGATTTTTCTAAAAAGTACTCATAAACTATAGCACTAAATTTAAAGCTGAACCTTTCAATATCAATTGCTTTGGTGAATTTCAAGATATGAAAGCTACCGTTCTCTTGTGATAGACTAAGTGGATTGTAGGATTGAATATAAAGAATTGCTTTGTAAGTGATTATGTCATCACCCTAAAAAAATCCAAGTTATACCCATCAAAACCTATCTCCCATTCTATTTGCATTGCGTTATGTACTTCTTTTCTTTCACACAACTTCAATGTGATCTCCCTAGTTGTTCATGCCATAGCTCATCCGAGTCTTTATGGGTTCACAATAAATTTTAACAATTCATAGGGCCAGTACAAAATGTAAATGAAGCATAGAAGGGAAGGTCATCTCATTAGGGTTAAAAACCACTTTTGAAAGCATTAAACACATCCTACAAATTTACCTATCCTTGCAAGCGTAAAGTAAAGCAAATATACTCACAAAGCATGAAGATTAAAGTGAAAAATCATCGTCATTTAACAAAAAAAATATAAAAAAATATGAGTTTATAAAAAGTCCAAGAGAAATGGAAACATGATACTTAGCTTTTCTCCTAATAAAAGAGTTGAATTCCTCTAACAACGAATACTAGTCCTCCTTGTAAATCTATAATGCTTCCCTTAAAAATTTCCCTCTAAACATCTGACCACTCTAAGGAAAAATAGAAATTTACAAACCCTAGGTCTCCTTAAGACTCTTTGGCTTCTCTCCACATATCCCTCTATTTTAGTATGTTTTAGCTCTTCTAAAAACCTCTCTCAAACTACTTTAACCACCACAAAACTCCCCAATTCATGTTGGAGCAATTGTAAAAAATGGGCGTGCCTTGGAGCATCAAGTTGACACTTAAGCGCAAACTCTCAGGTTGTTGTGCTATTTCTAACGTTTAGGTGCCAAAGCGCTTGTATGGAACACCTTTGCACCTAGAGTCCAGCGCCTAAGTGTCAAACTTGCTGATTCCAATATGCTTCGTGCAACTCCTTTTTTCATATTTTCAACTATACTTCACTCCACGTGTTTTACCTAGTATAAATGTAAGAAAAATAGAAAAATACCCTTTTTTACAGTTCATGTTCATTCAAAAATAAGTGTAAAAGTTAAAAGAAATTAATCAAGTTGAAAGACATCTCAAAATCCCCCAAACATAAACATACTTGTCCTCAAGTAACACTACAACTTTAAAAACAATTTTTTTTGATTTGAGCTAGTGGGTTTCTTTAAGATTTCCTACAATATATCCTCAAGAATGTCATAGAGTAACCTAAGAGAAATTCTAGTGAATCAAGCTTGAACTTGGGTATAAGCATATTTAGTATTTAACTTAGGAATCTTGATTTTCTACCTATTTGAAAAATAATTATAATTTATCAAACTTGGAATTTCTAGAAAGTACAAAATGGGAATATAAACACACTATATGTAAAAAATTTGCTATTACTTTATGGATTATAAATAAGTTCAGGATTGTATCTATGTTATTTCCCTTAAGATTATTCAAGTAAAACTATTTTTTGACAAGGCTTCTCATAAAGCTTTTCTCATTGTTTTTATATTTTTCTCTTTCTTATTTTTCTATTTCTTTCAAAATATTTTTAATCCTTAAAACTTTAAGGTGAGGATTACAATATCTGGATAGACCTTAAGCAGTTTTTAATTTCACTATCCTCCTCCTAAAGTTAAAAGATCATCACTTTTCTCCACTTGAAAGTTTTATATATTAGTTTGAAGATAAATTTATAATAGATTCTAAGTTATTCTAATGCATAAATCTAAGAATCCTAGTTTTTCAAAAGTACAATTCTTGCCTACTATAAATAGTAAAAACATTTTCCTATTATCTTATACTAATACCTTAACTCTAACACGACCTTTTCACCAAATATTTCAATTATATTTTCTATAACATCCCTTAAAATAACATTATAGTACCATAAAGGTAACACGACATACCACATGTCATTTTAAAGTGATATTATTTTTATATGTAAGCTAGTAAGGATAATTAAAGTTTAGTTTTTTTAATGATTTTTCTCCCCCTCCCACCCCCCTCCTAGCCTTTAATATAGAAAATATAAGCAGAAAGAAAAGTTGTAGCTCAGAAATACAATCTATCTCATATCTCTATCACAAACATTTGCAACTATTCATCATGATAGAGCATTATGCAATAGAAAGTAAATCTAAAATGTACATGCTAGAATGAAAACTACATTGAAAAAAGTTTAAATAACAGTGCAGGTAGAAATATAAAATACATAACAAATACATTTGTCAAAAAAATATTACACTAGTCATAAGGAAAAAAATCCAGCACATGGAAATAAAAAGAAATTCAACGTCACAATAGCATCATTAGCAATGAAAACTAAGCATAAGGAAAACATCAAATCTACCAAATCACTCCAACTGCTCTTCAACATCATCTAATTTCTCTACCTCTTATGAATCATCCTCCATACTATATCACTCTTGTAACACATACACAAAACCCAATAATAAACGAGGTCAATTCATCCACCTACTCATCACAACTCCCTACTTTACTTCCAATTTCTATCATAATCACCACATTGATATACTGGATGCCTTCTATTAATTTTGTAGGGTTAATCCATGAAAAATATTATTCAAGTTATATTGGCTTATCTTTTGCCAATCTAAGGATTTACCTCATCGCTTAATGTATGCACCTTTAGCTAAACATAGATAGAGTAAGTTGATCTTCATGTTACTCATAAAGTAGGTTTATGACCTGTTGACCTCACTTTTGGTTGAGGTCTAGA